>NC_089787.1:39247406-39289906 GCF_040412425.1 Macrobrachium rosenbergii
AATTTCAAAGGCCGAAAGTGCCCCAGTTCCTGGCTCGACAGCTTAAATTTCATAAATCCGTCTTTCAACATAAATTTGAACGTCGCTATTTCTTCTTTTTTCACTACACCGTCTAATGGACGATTTTACTTATATGTCGTATTTAACCTTGTTTTCTCCATTTCCTTCATTGAGTAGTCAATTTAGGTTTCAAATGAATCTGTAAATTTGTGGAGTTAATGTCTATTCGCTTAAGATATCTATTTGTTTTGTTTAATTGAATACTGTCACGTTGTCCTTTTTGTTCCTTTTTAATTGATAAGTGCCATTTCATTGCTTTAGTCTGACACTTCCTTTAGTTTATTATATCCTTCTTGACACACCTGCCACTGACCCTGAGTAGGGTATACTTAGCCCTTCACAAACAAGTACCCATCCTCTCCTCTCCATAGCTCACGAACCTGGAGAGGCCGTTCTTTAGCAGATCAAGTACATGCTGTCAATCACTTGGGAATGTTTTTTGTAGAGTTTTTGTTCTTGGTTCCTCCTCGTTTACTTTATCCCCGTATTGGATACCTGTTAGTATTGCAGCAACATCCCTTTGACACATTAACCCTGGGTTGTGTTGTTTCTCCTGAAGTGTTTTCCGAGGCATCGGCATTTTGTTTACCCCATCACACATGACTGGTCAACCGTCACCTCACGCTGTACTCAGGTTGATTAAATAGGTAAGAAGAAGGCCTCTTCGGGTCTCCTTACCACCGCTCCTCACGACGCCCCTTCCCCCTCCCTCCCTCCCCGCCCCTGCTCTTCCACCTCCTTAGCATGTTTTGTCATGAAGGAATTGTGGCGATCCCTTCCAGAGGCTTTCTCTGAACTCGGACTGACAAGAACTGCATCTGTCTGAGGGACACGCGAGGTAGAATGAGCTTTTGCATGGTCATAAAAACACAACTGAGTAATGTTAATATGCCTTTATGAGCAGTTAATAGTGTAGCCAGATGGCAGAGTTATTTAGGCTTTGACTTTCTCAATCATTCAGGGATGTCTTCTTTTGCACTCATTAAATTTTTCTCGGATTTTTTTCGGTAGATGCGTGTATATAATCTACTTTTCTCCTTCTTGTTGTTCAATATTTTCTTTTCGATTGATTTTTTCCATTCAATGTCATTTACTATTTTCCTTTGCTTTTTTACTTAAGGAACATAAAATTGCTTTCATTTTATTTTCTCCTTCCTGTTATTAATGATTTTTGCTCAAAATTTTCCTTTAAATTTAAATGAATATTCTTTTGTGTTTATCTTGAGTTTATTTTAGTTTTACCTTAAGCCTTTCCCACTATTCTTCGTTTTTCCCTAATTAAGAGATGACGAAAGTTTTCGTATAGCATGTGTATTGAAATGTGCCCAGTCGAACGGAAGAGGAATCTTGATGGTATTAGTGAAAGAAAACCTGAAAATGAATGTCTGGGTAATGAAATCCGCCGCCACTCCTTCTGTTAAATGACATGTGTAAACTGAGTTTAGCACATTTGCACAATATCAGCCGAAGCTAGCTTTCAGTGATTGATTAGAGAGAGAGAGAGAGAGAGAGAGAGAGAGAGAGAGAGAGAGAGAGAGAGCGAGAGAGAGAGAGAATACATGTACTACGGGAAGGGAAAGAGGTGAAAGTAAAAACAAGGGATGATATAATTGCCTTGAATAGAGAGAGAGAGAGAGAGAGAGAGAGAGAGAGAGAGAGAGAGAGAGAGAGAGAGAGAGAGAGAGAAAAGATTACTTGTACTACGGAATGGGAATGAGAGCGAAAAAAAAAACACGGGATGATATAATTTCTTTGGAGAGAGAGAGAGAGAGAGAGAGAGAGAGAGAGAGAGAGAGAGAGAGAGAGAGAGAAACACAAAAACATGGGATAGTACCAACTGGGAAGAGATAGAGATGGAAAAGAACCTCAAGGATGGTACACGTTCCTGGAGATGAGGAAGAGAGATCCTGCAAAAAACGAAAGAGGCCAGTGTGCATTCGCTTGGAGGAGAGATGGAGAAAAAAAAATGGTTTCCGTAGGTCAAACGAGTTTCAGATTTACCTTTGAAACAAGAAGGGAGATTTTCAGTGGCCTAGAAACCTCTTCGAGTAATGAATCTGGAAGAGCAACTGAGATTTCGAAAATGGAGATCCTCTTTCCCGAAGAGGAATTCCTAATGAAGTGGAAAAGTGATTATCTCGTTGGAGAACTTGCTTTTAATGCAGGGAACCGAAATCGAAGGAAAGCTGTCCAGAATTAAACAGTTAATCTGGATTGTAGGGAGAAAGTTGTTTTTTCCCGATATTTACTCTATGATTAATTATAATTCCATGCATTTTACATTTATTGTTGATAAAACAATTATGAATTCAAATAAGTAATTCATTTTTAGAATGAGGTGAAGGAGAATGTGAAAATAATACCATTTGATACCGATAACGGTATCACGTTCAGTAATATAGCAGTAATTTATACCTCCATAACTGATTTTCGTAACGGTAAATTTTTTATAGCTCATTCGAATATGACAGGAAAAATTCCTCCTACAGCGTATTTGGAGTCGAGTTGGTTTATTTATCTAATCTTTGTTTTTTATTTATTTATTTATTTATTTTTGTAAACCATACCCGTTTTATTTCCCACTACGTTCATGAGCAGAGCTGACCCCGACCTATAAAAAAAATGCAAAGAAAAAGATATTGGAGTGAAATGCAGCTTTCACATGTGCAGATGGGCATCCATTTGCATACTCCCCATAGATAAGGCTCTATAGGATTTGAATTAAGGGTGATTTATTCAGCAGCCTCCTCATTGCCTGTACTTGTATCTCGGCTATGAGTTGCAATTTTTTTTATCTCTGGGATGAGGTGAAAGGACATTCCGATTTTGTTTATTTATTTTTGTTGTCTTGCGCTTCAAGTGAACAAAAACTTGGACTTGCTTAGGATTATTTGAGCGTATGTACACTTTTTACTAACGCGCACGTGCAAAACTTTATTTATATATGTGTGTGTATATATATATATATATATATATATATATATATATATTATATTATATTATATATATATATATATATATATATATATATATATATATATATATATATAAATATATATATGTATGTTTGTTTGGAATTATTTTGAGTTGCTGTTAATGTGACCATTTCTTAGTTACGCAGTGTTTCGTGTCCAGCGGTGTGATCCGATGTACGGTGTGTTCTCTCTCGTTTTCTTGTCGATTGAACTGCCTTTATTCAGCTGGACTATACATAATTTATTTGCCCGTTGTTTTATCCGAGAGATGTTCCCATGAAGTATTGCTGATTCTGTCTGTTCCAGTTTAGGACTTGATCATTTATATCTCAAAACCATATTCGATCACGCCTTAAAGAGACGGGCTGATGCACATGTCCTTGTTTCCTTGAGTGACCCTTACGAACTCTGCTCTTAAAGATGAAAGTTCAGTTGATCGCTTTAAGAGACCATTAATCACAATTTGACCCAAGGACCGGGGGTCGTGCCGTACCCCACCGGGGAGCCATTTTACATGAGCTTTTACTCGAGGAATTATTCAGTTATTACACCTCGGATGATTGCAGTTCAATATAAACAATGATCTTAGTTCATAAATGGCACAAATAGGATAGGCTGAAGAATAAACAGATGCTAATAAAGGGGTGGGGGAGTCTGTCTGTCTTCTGAGGAAAGGGAATGGGGTCGAAAATGGTAGGGAGGCATTGAGAGGAGCAGTAGGAGTCGTCTTTTTCAACGCCATTTGTTTTCTTTAAGTTCTGACAAATTCAACCTAACCTCCTCCTCCTCCTCCTCCTCCTCCTCCTCCTCCTCCTCCTCCTCCTCCTCCTCCTCCATCCCTCATTCGTAAATTTACGAGCTACTCAAAGGAGCAAGGGCCAGTGTTGACATAAGGCCAGCTTAATAAAAAAAAAAAAAACATCAATTACTACACTCTAGGTCCAATTGAGTTTTCCTCGCTTGAAGTGGTGTGGAAATGGATGTAATTTTATAATGTGTTTATTAAGGTCTCTACTTATATTTATTCATTTGTTCAATAACTGGTAGTTCTATGGGTGTACTCGGCCATTCATAATTACAGTTACCGTGTCCCTTGATCCTTTCAGCTGAATCTCTCTCTCTCTCTCTCTCTCTCTCTCTCTCTCTCTCTCTCTCTCTCTCTCTCTCTCTCTCTCTCTCTCTACTAAGAGTGGTGGATAGTTGCTCTTGCTTAGTCACACCTGTAAGAATCTGTAATTTGTTAAGAATTAAAATGAGGGAGATAAGTCAGTGTGACTCATTCATGCGTGATGAAATCGAATAGATGAGCAAGATATAATGGCATTTCTGTATCTCTTGGTTTTTATATATTAACCTGGAAACTTACCTCGATTGGTATAGGTTTTTTAGTTTTTACACTTGTCAATAAATTAAGTAAAAAAACTTGCCTTCTAAATGCAATGAACATTAAGCAAGAAGAAAGTATAAATAAAGAAAGTATAAATGCACCTCATATTTGCGATTTCCGTCAAAGGGAATGGAAATGTGATATTGTTAATACTTACAGAAAAAAAGTTATATTAACTGGGGCTAACTAAAATAGGACTGAAGTAATGTAAATGATATAGGATAAAATCTTTATAAGCAAAATGCCGAATCATCCCACAAGAAGTATTGTTGATTTAATCAGCGTTAATTCTTTTACTTGAAATGTTGACATAAGCTTTAAAATCATGACAGCAAAACTTTAGAAATCAAAAAGTCATGTACTTTCATCTTCGTTGTAATATTAGGCTTATTTTGTGATTAATTAAAATTATGCACTTATGAACTTTAGCCACGAATCATATACTTCAACGGTAACGGCTTCACTAACCACAACGTTAAAGATATCTAAAAGGCATTCATTGAAGCTCAAACCTCTGCAAGATTGAAGTTTCCAATCAGTGGATCCCTGGTAGAAACAAACAGTACAGAACACGTACACATATTCAGTTTGATCTACGAATAAGGAAGCCTCCGTAAGGATGTTCCAGTAAGAACAGATCAGCATCATAATTTGACGTATTGTCCCCTCACTTACGGTCAGTTTTATGACACTCTCAGGCGATTTTTGAATCAGTTTGCAGCTAGGAAATGAAAGCCCAATCAACCGTAACAAAAACATATGCTTCTCATAAAACAGGGGGCAACAGGAAAATTTTCCTGAGTAGGTGGATATGCTTAAGTTAATTGTGCGTTGCCAGTCATAAAATCAGATGCAAAATCAGGTAGGTATCACTTAAATAAAAATGATGCTGGAAAATTGTAGCTGTAAGAATGATGATACTTTTAATATCGAGTTCACTTTACCTTGGGAATAGCTTACATTTGCGAGCGCATCTGCCTGGCAAGATTCCAACATATGCATTTTCGGTTTCATGAAGATTAAACAGGAATTTGTTAGATGATATCGACTCTGCTGCACACATTCCTGTCGAATTCAGGTTTTGAACCTAGAATTGAAAACGGCCCATCTCCACCACGATAGTTGATTACTAAGTTGTAATCTTAGTTATTTATGGTAATTTTGTCACTTATTTATACTCACAAATTAATATTAAGCCACAAATACCCCCTAACGTCGAGTTCACATTAGCTTGGTAATAAGTTGCACAAAAGTGAATTATATATTAAGTACATCTGACCTGGCCAGGCGACAAACCTATGTCTTTTGGTTTTGGTACAGAGGAAGCAGAGGCTTTTCAAGAGATATAAGATGGTATCGACCCTGCTGTACATATACATATTCACGTTGAACTCAGGCAGTGAACTTGGCATCGAAATATCTTGTGTTTAAGTGAGAAAACTATCATAAATAACCAAGTTTTACAAACTTAGCTGTCAGCAATCAAAGTGGAGATGGGTTGATTTTGATTCGACAGGAATATATACAGCAGAGTCACAATCAACAAATATCTCTCTTGATACCCGAATGGATAAGTTTCTGTTTCCTCTGTATTAAAACCAAAAGGCACATTTTCGAATCTGGCTAATTCAGATGCACCTATATACAGTATATAACCTTTGGGCGTAAGTCATTCCCAAGTCGAAGTGAATTCGGCATTAAGGGTATTTGTGTTTTAATATTTGTGAACATACGGAAGTAAAGAATGTAAAAGTGACCAACAAATTATATATATATATATATATATATATATATATATATATATATATATATATATATATATATATATATATATATATATATATATATATATATATATATCTGTGTGTGTGTATATACACATATATACATACATATGTGTGTATATATATACATATATAATCATTTATATCCATATTATTATTATTACTATTATTATTATTATTATTATTATTATTATTATTATTATTATTATTATTATTATTAAAGTAAAATTTTGTAATCATAATTTGAAGGCACATTGTCCCCAAATTGATAAAGTCACTTGCAAATTGAAAATGGTAAACAACTTTTATCCGACCTCCTGAAAGGAATCTGATTTTGATTGACTCCTAATTGATTAGTTTGGTCCTTGAATTAGATTTCCTTATGAGATAAATAATTGAATTTTGATGAGACATCGCTCTCTCATGAGCGTGACAAGTGAGATGAACAGAAATATTAATTCTCCTTTTAGTCACGTATTATCAAAGGGTATTAATATCTCGGCGTCGTTTAATTTAAGTGATGGTCAGGTAATTTCGGTAGGACGAGGTGGAAGGTTCATTCAATAATAAAAGCTGTAATGAGAATATGATGAGAGAATCGTTAGTTACGAAATTACTTCAGCGGAAGGGCCTATAAACATAGTGCTCATAGACACGCGCGTGCGATCACACCCTTGCACACGAAGACACAGACTATATATATGTCTGTGTGTGTATATATATATATATATATATATATATATATATATATATATATATATATATATAATGTTTACACACACACACATATATATATATATATATATATATATATATATATATATATATATATATATATATATATATATATATATATACAGTAATAGTTAAATATATATGCACAAACATATGTATATATATGTGTGTATATTAGTTAGGCACGAGTTTGTTTCATAAAATGTCGTTTTGTGTTTTGCTTTGCTTTTATAACAAAATACCAATGCCAAATTTTGCAGCATCAAACATTTGTTAGTTTGTCTCAACACACTATGCAGGACATACAGTCCATAGTCTGGTGATGAAGATGTGCTGGTTTAGCATCTTCGCTTTGTTTAAATGAAGCCATTGTTGGTTATTGATATAATCATTTTGGCCTTTATTCTCCGAGGATCTAAAAAGAAAAATGGTTAGTGTTTTTATTCAGTTTGTCACACGGTCACGTTTTCTGAAAGTGTTCAGCATCTTGCCGCTAGACTTAACATCAAGTAGAATCAAGGTCGCAGACATCTGTGCATTCAGTATTTCACTAATGAAGGGATGAACAATGGCTACTTGGTGCAAAGGTGGTCAGCAAGACTTGGAAAGATTCCAGTGAACGTGCTCGTCTGGCACCTCCAAAAGAATACATTTTCGATAGGAGATGGCTCATGATATTTATTTGCTCAATTTATCATTATCTTGATACGATGGCCTGCTATAGAATTGATGTAACTTGTAAAGAACTTTCAGATTAAAGGCAAATATTTTACCTTCGACTTAGTTGGATTTTGCATTATACGCCAATGCGTACTCGTATATGCCTGACTACTGAACATTCGTTTGACTGCAAGAATGTATAAAAAATTTCACACTTGGTTACCTGTAAATACTGATTTATTTGCCGTTATCAGTCACCGATATCTTGATTAACGTAGGTTGTCTTTGTGTAGATCGAAGGCCAGTTTACGTATACGATTATAAATATGTGATTTTCTGATTTGTATTCCTGTGTTATGTATTGTTATTGTTGTAGTTTTTGTTGTTAATGTTTCTGCTATAGCTACTAACATCTCCTCAAGCGCCATGTGACGCAAAGGGCCTTTTTGAGCTTCCGTTTAGTCCTGTCTTTCATGTCCTTCATGTTCCATAAATTTCCATTAATCTCCGGTCTCATAGTCCTTTGTTAATGGATGGACACAGTTCAGAAGTGGATGATATAGTGATAGTTGTAGCATTTTTGCAAATAATTGTTGATGTTTTGTCTAGTTTATTTTACAAAGATGGTTTTCAGTGTTCATTAGCGACTTATGTTGTTACTTTCCAGAGAGTGCTGAGAACCTTATTCCTGAGTTTGGGATTTGCCACTCTTCTCTTTTTGTCCGTTTTAACAACTCGTGTTAATTGGTTCTCCTCTGGGTATGTTTCATGAACAATGCCGTCATCTGTTTTACACAGAACTTTTTCGTGTTGTACTTAGCCAGCAGACTAAAGGTGACGAACTAAGTTTTGCTGCTAATGTAATATTTATCTGAAAATGGAATTGCATCATGGGGCATCCAGGTGTGGTGCTATCTCCGGGGTGTTTTTCCCCGCCCATCCGAAGAGAAATTTTTAATTTCATCTCCCAGCAGGTAAGGTGATAGTAACGTATATCATTCTACCTGCTTTCTTGGGCATTGGCCATGCTTCAGGTCGTCCGTGGCTCAAAGGGTTTCGTTTGTCTTTGGACACGCTTGATTTTATCATTTTGGTGTCGGTGGGTGATGTTAGGGGTTTGGGATTCGGAAGATTTTGTTATTCATTCAAGACGTTGGAAACTGGTCTCATGAATGTGTAATTTTTGTCTTCAGTGATGAGTTGAATGTTGCCCATTTAGTGAGGTCTCTGAGTCCCACTTACAGTTGCCGTCTTTGGGATGCCTTCGTCACCCCCACTGTTTGTTTGCTGGGCTGTCTGTCACGGTCGACAGCTTGCGTGGAGTTTCATTTTCGAGAATGAATGGTAGAAAGAAAAAAGGCCTTGAATGGAACGCCGTGTTTACTTAAGAAACGGTGTGGCTATTCTTTATTGTTTTTTTTTTTTTTAAATCTTGGAACATGTGACACGCTTGAAGGCCTTTCAGTTATTCAGAAGCACAGCGCCTTTGATGTATTGTATTTATATCTTTAGATGAAAAGGTTTATCAGTATTGGTACACGAACAGGATAATATATTGTTTTGTAGTGGGGAAATTCACCTGCGAATACAATGCTTAAATGTTATGTTAAATTAATACCACCGAATCAGGTTTCTGAGAGAATAATTTCCCGTTTCCTTTTATGAATGTGTTTACACGGGTTTACTCGATCATTGTAGTAATACACAAAAGAATTCTGCTTTAATTTCAGATAATAAGATAGAAAAAATAATTACTTAACTCGCAGATATTCATTGAAATTTCTCGTGCTTCTTAAATCTTACTGCAAAGCTTATTTAGGAATACTTGAATCAGGAGAAGGAAAAAAGAAAATATAGGCAAAAAAAGCAGAGTACAATTTGCCCCTGCCTGTTTTAGATATCGTACATGTCATAAGTGTTATTGTCAGTAACAGGATCCAGAGGAGATAGCTTCTCTGGATCTTGGTCAGTAGTTGTGAATCCTCTTTTTCATCACACTGCTAATTACTTTATTTTTAGTGGGTGTAAATGTTTTATTTTGATTTTTTAGATACTGGGTAGATGTGAATGCTCAATTTTCCGCTTATTGCTTTTAGACAAGAGTAACTGGAAAGTCCGTCTTTTCACTGTTTTCCTTTTGTTGTCGTTAATAGAGAATGTTTTTCTTTCTCCGCGTCTATTTTTTCATCGGCTGTGAATGCCATATATTTTTTTTTATTGTGTCAATGCTTTCAGCGGCTGTGAAATCTGTTTTTGTTTTCAACTGTGGGTTTTCACCATCTGTGAGGCTTTTTTGTTTTACTTCATTCCAGTTTTCTCTAGCACTAGCGAAAACTGCTGTTTTTTTTTATATGAAACTCTTTTTTTCTCTAATTCCATTTCTTTTCAGAGAAAAATAAATAGCTCAAGAAAGAATCCAAACGAGCCCTGTCTTCTGTACAATGATAATGAAGGAATGAGAAATTCTCTATTAAGAGTCTTCTCTAATGAATTTTGACAGATAAAATTGATGAAGTTGGGCGAGATGTAACATCATTATAATGCCACTGATATTTTCAGTGGAGAATTTTTCTTTTTTATGGCATAGATGGGTGGACTGACCTGCAATATAATTTTAAAAATAGTTCACTCTCATCATCGTAGTCTCCAACGCCTCGTGACGCCCCAGAAAAGTATATGAAATAGAATAAAGGTCAGATGGGAGTGCATTAATACAGGTGTGTTAGATAAATTAGATACAGGCTCTTTAGACACTTAATGAAGTTGGATGCTGTATAAGTAGTGAAAGTGGGTGCAATCGATTTAATGAGATTTGTGAGTGATACATTTAATAAAGCTTAGGTCGGACGAAATAGATTTGTTTATAGTGACATGATTATAGGTTTGTTGAAGTTTGCTGTCGCTAACCTAAATGAAGTTGAATATGATAGATTTACGGAGGTTTCTGGGAGATATTAAATGAATTCTGGTGAATTAGATTCATTATATTTGGAGTAATTTGATTAGACATACTTAATAGAAAGACGCATGAGATAGAAGTAATGAAGATGAATGAGGAGAGGTAATGAAATTGTACGAGAATCGTTAAAGAAGTTGAATATTCTTGGTTTAATTAAGTTGCATGAATGTGATTTAAAGAAGGGACGTGATAAGATTTGAAGAAGCTTGATGAATGATTTAAGACAAAATGAAAGGCAATGGAAGACTTACAGAAGTGTATTTTATAAGGACGGAGTTCAGGAAAAATATAGGGAAAGTCAATATAAAGGAAAAATTGTTGGAGCGGATAGTAAATGCTGAGAAAAAAATAATTACGAAATTCGGATCTGAGATTTTTATTAAATGGATGTGAGGAAAAAACATAAATGTTAAGGAAAAGTTCTTTAAGCACACTGAAGATTTGGAGGTGGCGAATGGCAGAGAATAGATAAAAGAGGAAAAAGAAAAAACTTAAAGTCAAATTTGATGATGCTGGATGAATTTACAGAAATTTAATGAAAGAATTTTCCAAGTTGTGAATTTGATTCACTTGAATTTGAAGTCTTACGGAGGCATGAGTTCGCATGTGAGAGTAAAAAAAATGAAGCTAAAAGGGAACTGGTTTTATTGATATTTTAACAACAGGAAGAAGGGATTCAGATTTAAGAATGAAAATTAAAGTAAAATGCGATAAAGATTTTATTTTTATTAGGATAGAAAGATAAAGATTTTACTTTATTAGGATAGAAACTTTCAAAGTTATAAGAATTCAGAGGAATTTATTTAATTTGAACAGAAAAGTATAATAAATCAATTGTGTAGTTTTAAGAAACTCGAATCTGTAGGTAGATGCAAAGCATCGTGGAAGGTGAATTGAATGTCTTAAAGAACTGCGTGAAGGAAGTTTATTTAAACTTGTAAGTTAATAAAGGATTCTGATACTTCCTGTTTGTTTCCTGCTTCTTATTTAAGAGGGAGGTTCGTCATCACTTAGGAAGAAATGTCTGTTAACAGACATTTCGGTTTGTGTAGATGGGGGCAAATTTCAGTGAGACCAGATGCCTTTAAAGAGGTCGGTAGATTCAAGAGAGAAAGAATTTTCTTTAAATCATTAAAGAAAATCATAGACATCATTTAACGATGATAATGAAAGTAAAACTATTAACAGTAAGGAAGAGTACCTATCCCTTGGCAGGCTGAGTTAGGGAGAGTGAGTGTTGTTGACAAGGCTAATATGGTTTGCGCCAAGCCAAGCGAGTAAATCCTCTTTATTCCCTAGTGGGTAGCGCAGGTTCCTGGCTCTCTCCTGCCGCGGCTTCGGGAATCATTTGACACTTGCGAGATTAATTGACCACGGTTCTGCCTCGATTTCGAGCAGGGGGGCGGGGACTTTTTTTCCTCCAATTTTCTTTTTTCCCTGCCTCTCTCTCTCTCTCTCTCTCTCTATCTCTCTCTCTCTCTCTCTCTCTCTCTCCACGCGTCTCCCAGTTTTTCTCAGATCCTCTGCTCCGAAAATAGATTCGTGGAAAACTTTAAATTGGTCTGTCGTGTTAGGTTGCGGAATTGTCTTGTAATTGGGGTAAGGAGATTTTTTTTTTGTAGTTT
Source organism: Macrobrachium rosenbergii (assembly GCF_040412425.1). Lineage (NCBI taxonomy): Eukaryota > Metazoa > Arthropoda > Malacostraca > Decapoda > Palaemonidae > Macrobrachium > Macrobrachium rosenbergii. The sequence goes on from NC_089787.1 coordinate 39,259,592, forward strand.
TTGCTTCCCTTTTTTTGTTCACTTTACTCCCCTCCCTTTTTTTTCCTTCGCTTTTTATTTTACCTAAAACGTGGGTGATTATGAGATACGTCTGACGATAACGTTTCTTTTTACAACGGTCAGCGGTCAGAAGCTCACGTTCAGTGAGATCGAAAGAGGTTATACTCGGATTATCTCCTTGGCCTCTCCTTTCTTTCTCTTGGTTTAGGTCAACGGCATCTTTATCTTTCGTTCGGTGGATGAGATAGGCACAAGGAAGGTGGTATACATGCGTACGCCTCGTTTAAGATTGAAATCATTCTCTGATGAGCACAATTTTACTCATTTTTGTTCCCTTACTGGTATTACATACATCTATCGGAAATACTTTCTTACTGCATGATATTATGATCGCAGTCATGCCCATTCAGCTCTGATAGATAGTACTAGGAAGATTTGAGCGCGTCGCAAATAAGTTTTAGGATAACATAACTCATTATATAATGAGTTGTTTCAAAAAATGTTGTCTGAAGTTACGTGTTCTGACTCTCTAACATAGCAGTGTGAACAGAATTAACAACGGTATACATTCTGGCCTTCATAAATGAAATAAATAAAGCATCACGACTTTTATAGGCTCTTTATGATATGCAAAAAAACACAGCAACTTGTTCTGTTCTATTGGATTTGCATAATGCGGCTGGGAATACAACCTGCAATGCTACCTTGGGGTGTCATGCTCCAGTGCCTTCCCTTTACTCGTCTGCTTTTTATGTAGTTTTATGTTTACCTTTTGATGATTTATGTTATCTAATTATTTATATTTCACGTGACACGTATTCCCTAAGGGTTTTTGTATGTGGGTGTTTCATTCCTTGGAACCTTGGTTAACAGGTTGAAAGGCCTTATATAGGTTTGGATATGCGCACGTGTTGAGTTGTTTCAATGATGATAATAATCTCCACCTTCCCTCTCTCCTCTCCCTCTCTTTCTCAGGTGCAATTGTTACTTTCTCATTATTGGTCATTTTGGTTTCTGACTTGGTAATGAGATGTGATTTATTCACTCATTGGTCAGACTGGACAGGTAGACAACCCAAGAAGGGAATGATGATGATGAATCGATATTAAATAGACGAAAACGGGTAGTTTCTTTTATGTTGAAGTGCTTAAGCTTTTGATTTTACAAGAAAAACGTAAATGTTGGGAGAACTCTTTGCATGTAATGAACAACATCGGTCTTTCTTATATTTCACCTGAGTGTTTGAATGGAATTGCTCTTAGTATTGTCATTCCTGTTTGCTTGGCATCACTGTTACGAAGATACGAAGTAAACTCAATTTAATGCTTATGATGCATTTGACTACGAAGAGCAAGCTCTGGTTGGTAAAATTTGTGAAGGATTTATCATCGTTTTCATCGTAGATATTGATATATCTCTGTTTATGAAAATTTAACACTCATCGTAAAATTTAAGCATGGCATATTGGCATAATGGATTGTACTTTATGCTGGCTGTATTCATGGACAAATATATATATATATATATACATACATACATATATATATATATATATATATATATATATATATATATATATATATATATATATATATATATATATATATATATATACACACACACTCGCATATATGTATATAAAAATATATATATATATATATATATATATATATATATATATATATATATATATATATATATATATATATATAGTTTTCGAGGAGAAGATGTGGCGACTGGCGTCAGACATTATCTGGAAGGAGAAGAAAAAAAAGTTACATTTAGCTTTAAGGAGATTAATTTTTTGTTATGATTTAAGCGTTATTAACAAGTAATATTAAATAACATAAAAGCGTGTTATAGTTGTTCTCCCCGTGAACAAGGAGGGCGCGTTGTAGGCTTTGTCTACTAAGATTAATGACGTTCATAGTCATTAGTGTAACAGATGATTTAGATGATTGTAGAGCAATCACCTACAACTTGTAAATGAAGCCGTCATCATAGCAAATCGTTTATAACGCAGTGATCACGTTGTGGTTAGGCACAAACAACGCTCAGTGTGGTCTGTGTTGCCGAGTAGAATTGATATATGACCGGAGCAAAGAGACAACTTTGGTGTGTGCGTGTAAGAGAGAGAGAGAGAGAGAGAGAGAGAGAGAGAGAGAGAGAGAGAGAGAGCATATGCCTGTTTATGTTGATTTTGTGCCAAATGGTAACTATCTTTCTCCTTGTCTAAACCCAAGTCCTCTTTTGATTAAAAAACTAAACTACAAATATTGTAAATTCTGTTTCACTCTTAGGTTTGTGATAAAACAAGAATAGAATTTAATTTTAAATCTTTCCAAATCCATAGACTCTAAGCGGCCAGATTGCTCATATCCGGTTCAGTTCGGGAATTCTGATTGATTTACACAATGTTCAAGATAGGCTATAGTCAGATGACAGGCAACACGTTTTATACAGGGCCATGGTAGGTGTCTTTAGATTATACATATCAACACTTCTCTAATATGGGGAGTCTACTGAAAAGTTTTCCTAATACTAGTAGTATAGAGAGCGCAATTTCAGGCTCAAACCAATTTAAGATTTTTAAGGTAAGGCGGAATGTACCCAACCACACGCGCTCATGTATATATATATATATATATATATATATATATATATATATATATATATATATATATATATTATATATATTATATATATATATGTATGTGTATATATATATATATATATATATATGAAATCTTTAGTTATTGAGAATATCGGAAGTTCATCAGGCTGGAATGTGCATGACAGTCAACTTGTTGCTAAAGTACAACGAACTTACTGTAATTGAAATCCTATGTTACAGGAGATATTTCTGTAGCAATATCGGGTCTCTCTCTCTCTCTCTCTCTCTCTCTCTCTCTCTCTCTCTCTCTCTCTCTCTCTCTCTCTCTCTCTCTCCCTGCTTGGGTTGGATGAGAACACTAAGTTTCCTTGCCTTCAGCCTTGGCATTAAATATTACGAAATGCCAAGAAGCATTTTAGAGTGCTAATACATTAGAAAACGTGATTCCCAGAGGCCTCTGAAGAACTCGAGCCAGCACTATTGTTTATTTACGTGTATAAAATAGAACGGATGTTATTCATAGCTTCTTATAGTGCCCTGGGAAGGAGGGCATTAGAACCATCAAATATGGTATGCAATGATTTTTCTCACATATTCAAGTAGTTCCATTAAGAGGCAGATCAGTGAGTGATTCGGAACATTTCTGTTTTCGGATACGATTAGAATTTACTTTCTTCCCGCTCTGAAGAGGAAATGATTTCTTTTCTTTCGTTAAGGAAAAATTAACCGTGAAGTTGAATAATTACTATCTATTGCAATGCCGAAATGTTTTGTGTCTGCAATGGAAGTAATATCTTTCACTGATACGTCATTCATACGTTGGAAAGTTGTGTTGATTTCTTGTGGCATAAAAATGAAAGTTGTGGAAGACAATTACCGAAGATCGCAAACAAAACATGAAATAGATTCTCAAAACGATATATATAGTTCCTTCTATCTGACAATTATCTCATGATTATATATATATATATATATATATATATATATATATATATATATATATATATATATATATATATATATATATATAATGTACACACACATACATCTATACTGAGGGTGGCGGGGAGATGTGGGTTGGGGGTTCACCATTGATTCAACGATTGAAGAATGTATGTGATGTGACTTTTTTTCTTCAGCGAATCCCTACTGTAAGAGTCTACACATAATATGAATGTATATATATATATATATATATATATATATATATATATATATATATGTGTGTGTGTGTGTATGTGTATGTGTCTATGTATGTATATCTACACACACAGACATATGTATATATATATATATATGTGTGTGTGTATGTATGTGCATACAAACCAGTACTCATGCAAAAGTTCGTTTATATATTTGTGAAATAAGAGGAACTCAGTCGAACCCCAAACGCTGCTCCAAACAATTGCGGGAACTCCATCGTGATGATTAATATTCGTGGATGAGGAGAAAGACGTCACATTATTTCCCATAAGTGAGGTTCACTCACCATAAAATTGCGTATGGGGGGGCCGCGGTAATTTGGGTTTCTTCTCTCCTTCTCCCTTTCCGGTTTTCACTTCTAACGCGCAGCGGGAGCTGATATTATTATTTTTATGATTACGGAGGGGGAATGGGGAAGAAGACCTATGGAGTCTTCTTCGATTGTTTTTATGAGTCCCTGTGCCTTTTATGGGGTGCAAAAGAATAGGTAGCACGTATTAAGTATGTATGGATAACTATGATTTTTCGAATAAAGAGAGATATGTTTATTGGTGTTAACTAGATTCTTGGGAAATCAAGGTGATTGACTGAACTCTGCTCTGTTCTATACCTCTGTCTAGTCAAAATTTATCACTTTTGTTGTATTTCAGTGGAAAGACCATGTAATTGTTTTGGTATTGAGCTTGTGGGAATGTTTTGTGAACTTCATGTTATTTTCATTTCCACACCAGAAGTTTTTTTGTGACAAAATAAATGAAATATGATTTTCTACCTACACTTTGGTGCTCGCTTGTGTCTAAAAACACAAAGTGAAAATGTGAGAAAAACCATAAAGAAAAAAATGCAATTGGCATTTCCTTAAGTGTTTGCTGCAGAAGTTCATGTGTTGAAGTGAATCGGAGAAGTGTTTCGTAAAGAAATAAATGTCATGCGATACTTCGCACGATAAGAGCAACATGCAGTGTAGTGGCAGCCTGAGCCCATCCGGATGTCATGAAGAGCTGCTACATACCAGAAGCGGTTTCTCGGACGCTCATCTCATGGCATCTACGCAGCATCTTGGATCTCATGGTCACCCTGAGATGCACGCGCACCGCCATCAGCGTCTTCAGGGTGGTGGTGGTGGTGGTGGTGCTTCTTCTTTGCCCTACCGTCGTCGTCTACCTCACCAGCAGCCGTGTTTGCCTAGCCCCGAGACACACCATTATCATTCATATCCTCATGATGAAAATCAGGTAGACTTTCACGCCTTACCCCAGACCTCTTCATCCTTGTCAGCTGACACGAGTTTTTCTTATCACCAGTTGTCACAACACTTTCTGTATCCGGTAAATAATCGTACTAATGACAACAACGTATCGGCAGAATGTGCCAGCTATTCTGGCAACGTTCTCTACCAATGTGATATATCTTACCATGATGTCACGGGTGCTGGTTATGACGTCGGTCAAGACGTCATCAATGTAGGTGTAGGGGAAGGAGGGGGGAGAGACTGGAGGTGGGCTGGTCAGAATGAAGTGGCCTCCCACACGAACACGATAAGAAGTAAACGGCCTTTTGGATCTTATCAGAATACGATACACGAATCCACCGTGAATGACAATGGGGTGTTGCTGCATGAAGCTGGCAAGGACCGGTATGATAATGGGATGGCGGCTGGACAGGCCGCTTCAACTGACTCTCCGTGTCCCGTCGCTGATGACAATTGTGGCGTCACGGAACGCACCCAGAATGACGTAACGCGCCAGCGTGGCATATTGGGTAATGCCCCTGATGTCCAGTTGCCAGTGATGACTCTGGAAATCGAAAAATGGTTCATGGGGCTTTTTGTGAGTGAGGATGATGAAGATGACTATAACGACGAGGATAAGATAGACAGAAAGCAATCAAGAAGGGGTAAAGATAATAAGGAAACCCAGAGTGACTCTACCGACTACGACCTATATGGGGATGCTTCAAACGCACAGGTAAGTTACTCCAACTTATATATTTATATATTCATTTATTCGTTTATTGTCTTTTGTGTCTCCTGATGGCGTATGTCCACTTGCAGTATAATTTTGAGTTTTTTTTTTAAAGTTGAAAGTTGGGACGTTAACCTCTGATGCGACCAATCTCTTGCGTCTGAGGCTGAGTATGATAGGTAAGTTTCTTACAAAATGGTTTTTTAAAAATTCTTTTCGAGGCATAATCCTTCTTGAATATATAAATTTTGCTGCATGATTTTTATTTGTCATTGCATATTAAATGGCCTAACTGAATACTAAATATTTGTTTAAGAATATTACTACTGTTGCAGTTATTCTTCCAAGGTCGAGCTTATTGCCTTCTGCGAAGTATTGATATTCAAGGATCATATTTATGGTCATGCAAATTATAGTCTTCCTTTAATCCCGTGCTTACATGAAAATATGTAAATAATTCGTAAAAGATTTTTTTACACAGACACATATATATATATATATATATATATATATATATATATATATATATATATATATATATATATATATACATATATATATATATATGTGTGTGTGTGTGTGTGTGTATGTATGTTTGTGTGTGTGTGCATGTGGGCTGAAAACGAAGAATGAACGCTCGTATAAGGATTTACGGTGCTTACTAACCTAAAGTTAAGCTAATGTCTTGTTTTTAAATTCACAGATAAACTACGGATAGACTTATGTATTGATTGATAAAATTGCCAAAGCTTCAAAATTTATGTGACTGACAGGTAGACACTTATGCACTCTAGCAATTTAAAGAAGAAATTGTGTTTGTTTTTGAATGAGTACATATTTTATATTCAGTCAGTTCTGTATCTATTTAATTTATGTATTAATATCTTCCTTCTTGCTTTTACCTTACATGGGCGTGGTATTTGTGGATCCTACGTTAGGACTGAATAGCCTTTTGAGTGGCTCCGAGTAGCTCCAGACGAATACCTGCTCTTCTTAGATACTTTATGTATACTCTTATACACGATATACAGACAAACAATCAAATACCACAGGCGAGACTGCATCTCTTTCAGCCCATCGAACGATCTCTCTGAGGTAATGAACGAAATCCGAGCTCTGCAATTATTTGCTTTACTAACTACACGAGTGCCCAACCCACTTGAGGATGCCTTAAAGAGAATATGTCTTATATGGCAATGGAAAGTTTGTTTTCTTAATATATTCTGAGGTTTGGACAGTGGCCGTTAATCCGATTGCTGAGAGTAAGTTGCTTCAGATGTTTACTTTTTGCAATTTGTTTATGAATTTCTCTGACATTTTAATTTAGGAGCTACTTTGGAAATTTCTCCTCTTCCAGTTCTCATATTGTTAGTAATAGCTTGTACAGTAGTATTGTTAATGGGTTATTTTGGATTTGAAAGGATGGTGCTCTTTATTAATTTAAGAAATATTTGATGTATTTTGTTTTCGATGCAAGTGATCTCTGTACGCTATTTATTATTTATATCGCTTTAGATTTATCCAGTGGATATGTAAGGTCAATATATATATATATATATATATATATATATATATATATATATATATATATATATATATATATATATTTATATATATATATATGTGTGTGTGTGTGTGTGTGTGTGTGATGTATATATATGTATATATGTTTTGTATATATATTATATAATCATATATATATATATATGTGTGCAAATATATATAAGTGACTATTGCAAGTCAGCATCAATTATTTGCATTCATACAGTACAATCTGTATATATTTTTACATATTTTATTTAAAAACAGAAGCAAACAGCCACCCGTAATTATCACTATAAACAATTACTTTACCTGATGAGAGCAAACCTCATAAAAAAAATTTTTTTATAAAATCCACTCGTAGACACTCTTGAAGTTCTTCTTGGCCATCGAACATTGTCTTACCAAAATATTTTAAATAACGCCAAGTATTTGATCAGCACGTTTTGTTTTTCTATCATCATTGTCTTGGCTTTATCATATGTAAACACACAGAATATGCATACATCCTTGAATCTTGTTTTGGATGATACTTAAGTATGTTTAGAGAAATACTCAGACTAATTATTTTCTCCTGATGTTTCATCTGAGAGTTCCTGATTATAAATGTTGAAAGTCATTAACTTGATTAAGATATTAAATAATCACTAAAATTGCACGTCTCTCTCTCTCTCTCTCTCTCTCTCTCTCTCTCTCTCTCTCTCTCTCTCTCTCTCTCTCTTCTCGTTGATTTAAATACTGTCAGATATTCCTTTTCGATGTCTTATCTTCAAAACAAGTACAAGAAAGACCATGGTCGTTATTCCATATATATTAGATTGTTAATTTGCTAGAAATACTGGCTATTAGTAACCAGGTTCATTGTTAAAGATAATCTGATCGCCAGTTTGCTAGCAATAATGAGCGTTACCTCAGTGAAGATGTTGTCTTCGATCTCCCATAAATCCTGATCGTTAATACGCTAGAAACAATGACATTAGCACCGTGCAGATGTTATCAGAGCTCAACGTATTCATTCGAGCTATGTTCACGGCGTATTCATTTTGGGAAAATAATTATATGCGTCGTGTCTTCAACTACTGTTTAATGTAACACTTCCAGAAATCCAAAACCGGTCGGCCAGTGCGCAGCATATGCAAACGAAGTCACACAATATTTAGATTTCCTTTTGCTAAATGCGTCTCTCTTCGCCTGCGAACCGGAATACTAATTCCCCGAAAAGAAAGACTTTATTCGAATTCTCGAAAAAAGAGAATTTATTCGCCTGGGTGTATGTTACCAAAGGTCGCATGGCGTTCCTCACCTAAACGTACTCATTATTCTTTGTCTTTTTCGTACCTTTGTTTCCTTTCCCGTTTTCTCTCGTATTTTGGGATTTTTACGAAATTTCCCATCTTTTGGTACCAGGAATTCTGCGCTGTCTTCAGAGTTTGTATTGTTTTGTTTTGGCTAGTGTCAGATGTAAAATTGTGTGTATATATAAATTTGTGTGTATGTATGTATGTATACACACACGCACACACACACACACACACACATATATATATATATATATATATATATATATATATATATGTGTGTGTGTGTGTGTGTGTGTGTGTGTGTGTGTGTGTGTACTGTATATGGTATTTGTACGTATGTGTTTGTATAGGCTAAAGTACCAATTTTTATTTTATACCTAGTTTTTAGTCGGTACATTCCTAAGTGACATCCCGTTCATTCATATTCATTCTATAGAAACATGCTTGTGTCCCTTTGCTTATAACCATCTTCCAAGACTGGCAACATGCTTTTGTGTTCAAGTAAATTCTTATTCAGTGAATTCAAGATATCAGGCTAATTTGACAGCATTATGTGGTTATCTTGTATCGAGTGCAGTACATCTAATCTCAGAATCAAGAGTGTAAGACCAGAACTTTTCCAATCGTACCAAGTGTTCATATATGTCATATATACAGAAAAATCTGTCCAATAAAACACTCAGTAAATATCCCGTTCTAGAGTTCAATTTTCACGTTCGATTTTTTTCCTATCTTATTGCAATCCCTTGCATTTGTATATATTTAGGAAGGGCGCCATTTTCAGCTGTTTCCTGCCTCTCTCTCTCTCTCTCTCTCTCTCTCTCTCTCTCTCTCTCTCTCTCTCTCTCTCTCTCTCTCTCTGTGCAAGAGATGTGTGATAGTGCGCTATTTTTTATATAATGTGTATAATGAAGTTCAGTCTCAAACTTGTTACATGAAGACAGGTAACAATACTCGTGTATTTTACAGAAGAAAACTTCTTCATTACCCGACTGATCTGAATCTAGCGCCCTTTCTCCTAATCGAGAATTCAGACTATGTAATTTTTGTAACATGAAACCATACTCATCATAATGTTAAAGATTCAAAATCATATATACCTTGAGCAAGATTTCAACTTATCTGCCTCTGTGATTAAATGACTTGTAAAGTAAACTTGAAACTAAGCTTATCTTGAAGTGATTTATTAAACCATTTACAGTTAATAATCTTTAGTATACTAAGTCCTGTAGAAGGGATGGCTTGGAAATATGTTTGGCTAGACGATTTGTTTTCTGCGGAAATCGAACAAACCTTGGAAAGAAAGCCTTTCACGACACAACAGTTCTCAAATGTATGCAGTATAAATGGTTGCCTTTTCAACTTCCTGGTAACAGAAGCCTTGTACTATACTTATTATTTTCAGTTTTATTGTACGGCCTACTCCTATGAAACCGAAGGGTCCACTGACTTGTCTAGCAAGTTTATAGGGAGTAAAATGCTGACCACCTTTCCCTGGTGTTTGCGAAGGGTCTTATGTAAAAGCTGAACATCCTTCCCCGAAGAATTGTTCCTCCCCAGAGACTTATCAAGAGACCACCCTCGTTCAGGTTTAATGGCTGGTCGTCTTATAGCCACCTGATAAGAGTCATAACCTGTTTACCTCAGTCGTATTGCAAAAGAGTTGATAGCTTCTGTCGACTTTTCCAAAGCAGGAAAACCAGATGTGTGCATGTTCGTGTAGGATTTCCCACTCGGTTGAATTCGTTTACTACTCTGTTTATCAAGGAATATTCCTCGTGTTTAATTGTACTGAATGTTTATTTGCACAATATTCGTTGTAGCTCATGTAGAATCTGAGTTGGATAATTGATATTTACGTCTGGGTTACATGAACATAGGTTTGTGAAGAATTTTATATAAAGAACAGTTTCTTTTAGTGCGAGTACATAGATTTTGACTCCTGTGACCGTAGTTGCTTTGATGGCAGTTTACGATGCAAAGCCAGTTGGGTTTTTCTCATTCGCAGAATGTAATTTACCAATTTACCAAACTTGGATCTCTCTCTCTCTCTCTCTCTCTCTCTCTCTCTCTCTCTCTCTCTCTCTCTCTCTCTCTCTCTTCTTTCGATGGGTTTGAGTAAGTTCCAAACCTGTAAGTCTTGCTTTCATTATTATTCAAAGTAACCAGAAAGGCCTCTTTGCTTTATTGTCCGTTCCCCGAAATCCGTTGTAAGCCTCTGTATACTTGAAGCTCTAAAGACCTGTAATTTTCTTTTCATAAGTATGCTTTTAACAGGCATAAATAGCTTCACCAAAAATCAATAGTTATTTGCTTTTCCTTTTTTTATGTTAGGAGCTCATTGGATGCATGTAGATATCTGTATTGTTTGAAAACTTTTTTCCGCTAATTTGATCAAGAATAATATGCCAAGCCTTAATAAATAAACCACCTGTAGATTATGCAGGCAAAGAATGTAATTCTCATTCATCGTTGGCCATTTAAATGGTTTGCGTTGTTTGTTAATCGTTTATAATATGACAAGCTGATGGCTGGTTCCAATGTCGCCGTAGGCCATAAGGTTACAAGATATCCCACCCTTATGGCCGAGAGTTATGCTTCATCATTCTTGCCTAATGTCACACGCTCACTTAAAGAGCCTGAGATGGAAACATCCATTCATCCACTTTAAAACCTAAGTTATTTTGGCAAATGATCCCAGTCAGCAGATAAGAAAGAGCTAAGTTTTAACAGATGCAGTTTTTCATCGATGAAGAACACGAAGTATTTTTTTTTATACTTGAAGTGCTGAGTAGTGTGTTCTTAGTGTTTTTGTTAAAAGTAATCGGAATGTCCTTGTCGTGGTGCAGAGTCCTTTATCAAGTTGTATTGTTATCACTCCATAAAGATTCTGAAATACGATGCTGACTCATCTCGCCCTCCGAGTTCACATCCTACCGGATTTTTACTATTATTTTCTTCTGGGTTTTTATAAGTCAAGTGAACGTCGTGAGTTTCAGTAAGATTTTCATTCGTCACTTACAGAAAGACATTGCTATCTGTTTCCGATGTTGTTTGTATGTATAGTCCATCTACGGTTTATCTGACAACAAAAGCGATTCACAGATTTACGCTGGCAATTCCATGGAAAACCGGTGGTGGTACTCTCTCTCTCTCTCTCTCTCTCTCTCTCTCTCTCTCTCTCTCTCTCTCTCTCTCTCTCTCTCTCTCTCTATATATATATATATATATATATATATATATATATATATATATATATATATATATATATATATTGATGATGCCTACTGTATGTAGGTGTATAAAGCGGCTGATATTGTGGAAGTGTTTTCAAAGGGGCATCATCTTTAATTCAGTAGTTGAGGGACGAACATTGTTGCAAGTGTTGTTTACACTGTGCTCATTTTTCCCCTTAGAGCGGGTGGCGTCCTCCGGGATCCAGCAAGATTTTTTTCTTTTTTGAGGTGTGGCGAGGTTGCTCAGCTCCACTCCCAATGCAATGGGTTTTTACAGTGCTACCCATCCAAGAAATGGCCATACCCAGCAATGCTCATTAGCGTTGCTGATTGAACGGCCAATGTGTACTACTTATTTGTAAATTGAAGGCACACTGGACTTATGAAATAAGTTAAACCGGTAGCAGTCTCCTAACAATTGAGGACTAAGAGGTGTTCTTGTATGATAATGGTATGAGTATTTGATCAAGAATTGATCTTGGTAGCATATCCATATATTTCCCCTGTTTCTGTCAAACAGTTCTTCACCAGTAAAACTGGTATCTGAACTATTCAGACATCATCCTGTTGCCGGTCAGTCTAACCAGGTGAGTACATGGGGTCGAGAGCCTGGCAGCCTGGCAGTCTGGCAGCCAGGCAGGCAGGCAGATCTGGTTCTCGAGATGTTGAAGTGAGGGAGGTAGCCTCTATTGCCACAGTTGGAGTTGGCGATGTTTACACATGATCCCTTGTGTAGCACTCTCACCTTGTTGACTTCGAACACAAGGCCCCCTATTTGGGGAAGGCGTCATAGCCAAGGTATCATTAATTTTTTTTTTCTCTCTCTCTCTACCCGAAGCGTTTGAGCAGAAATGGCTCCCTGGTGATTAAGAGATGATTTTTAATTGCTGGTTCCTCCGTTCGGTTCACTGACTTCCATAGCTCAGGTGCCGCGTGCAAATGTGGTTTCAGTTTGGGAAAGGCAAGTCTTAGCAAAGGCTTTTAGTTCTGAGTATTCTTTTATTGCTGAATTATACCGAATGAGGATTGGGTTTAATGCGCTTTCCTTGCAAGTGCTGTGGATGCCAGACTACCAGGAATTAGAATAGGGAAATGTGAAACGTAGAGTAACAAGACGCTTAGCAGTAAAGGTAAACAGAACTCACATTGTGATTAAAACTGGAAATGTTAAAAAAAAAAAAAACACTCTTAAAATATCGATAAAAATCTCATCATTTCGGTGAGACCCCGCCCAGGAAAGGGTTCTCACCAGATGGTCTTTTGAGTTTTTTTTTTCTTTTTGCGACCCAGTGTCATGAAAGGCCAGCCCCTAAAAGCTCATGTTATAATGCATTAAGACAGAACACTTCGATGTCATGGATGGTAATTGGTGCCCTGGGAGCACGATCCTGTAAGCGGCAAAAGCTGATTTCCTAAAGCTTTTTCTGTTTAAGGTCATTGAAATGTGCTGGCACTCCGACGTGGTCTCTTTCTCTCCCTGTGAGTCCATGGAACTCTTTTATTATGCTCTTACTTCCACACATTTAGATCCATGGACTTAATGGAGTCTTGCAACGATACTCTCTCTCTCTCTCTCTCTCTCTCTCTCTCTCTCTCTCTCTCTCTCTCTCTCTCTCTCTCTCTCTCTCTTCTCAAAACGAGATGATATATGCGCGGAAACTTCATGAAACTACGACGGCAGCTTCAACTATCCGAACGACAGGTAATTAATTACTTTTCGTAAAAGATTTATGATATTTCAAGTTGAAGTCATTTTTTTTCGTGAGCTGCAAAAGTTTTTTGATGGTTTCATTCATGACCCTTTATTTTCTTGGAAATTGTAAGTGTCCATTTTCCTAAATATGAAAGTTGTGCCAAGTGAAATCTAAGTGCCTTCTGGTCTTCTGTAAGTAGTCAATTATCTTTAATGAGTTCTTCAGATAGGTTGGCGAAGTTTCCCTATTAATTTTTTTCATCTGTGTTATTTGTTGCAGTAAATTTTATTAAAGAAGTTTTGAATTTGCTAAAGTTCTTAATTTCAGTTACAAACTTTCACTCTCTCAAGCGGTCCCTGTTGCAGTACAACAATTCAGTGATCTACAGTGATCTCAGTTTCGAAACCTCCGCTCCTCTGCGTACTCGCTTGTGTCATGGACGTCGCGGAGAACCGCCATCAAACATTTATGATGTTTTCAGAGGAGTCTGATTTGAGAGAGCGCCGGCGGCATTACGGCGCATAATGTCTTTGTTGCAACTTTGCGACAGCGCGACACCGCGTCGGTGCTCCTCTTTCATCCTCCGGATAATGGGTGTTGGTTAGCATTTCAACATGGCTGTCAGACATCGTCATAATATCCCACCCACGCCCCTCCCACGCCCATGACCTTCTCGCACGCCCACCGTATCACCATCTCACGGTTTTATGGTCGGGGCGCTTGTGACTCAACACTTAGCACAAGGTAATTTTACCGAGGGTTCACTTCTTTTATGATCGACTCGGTCATGTTGTTGTTTCCCGATGTTTACATTGTATACACCCTCGGGCACGGTTCAGAATGCTTTGGGCCAGAAGTAACTGCACAGAAGTTTTCAGGCATATCATTTTTTCTTCTTTGTTTTAATATTAGTTTTCAAATAGGCTGCATTGTTTACATATTAGTTCTCAGTTAGGTTATATTATTTGTATATTTTATATAGGTTACACGATGATTGTGTAAGTTAGGGTACACATTCTGCATGTCGGTTTTTTCAGGTCGGTTGCATGATTTCTATAGTATGTATTTTGAATACATTATTTGGTATGTGTGTTTGTTTTATGAGTGAGTCGTGCAGTACTTGTGTGTGGGTTTTACAAGATAGCAACAAAATTCTTGTGGGTTTTTGTGGGGTGATCTCCAGCCTGAGTTAGAAAGGGACCAGTTAAAATTTGGCCGAAAGTTGGAAAGAGAGGAAGAACTCTCTCTCTCTCTCTCTCTCTCTCTCTCTCTCTCTCTCTCTCTCTCTCTCTCTCTCTCTCTCTCTCTCTCTCAAACGAATAACTCCCAAAACGGCAATTTTACCATTTTTGAAAACAAACTATTTTTTGAAGTAAGCTCCGGACATGCTTCAGAATTTTACGAACGGCGTACATGAAACCAGTCCCACAGTTGATGGCTGATCGTAATCTATGACAGTTAAAGATAAAAAAACTCGGAAAATACCAAAAGACACCAGAGGTTTCCAATCATTTAAGGAAACTAACAGACAAAAAAAAAAAAAGAGTCGTCGAGTTGTATCATATCCGCAAATAGTGGACGAGAGACAGATTTTAATGAATAATTCGTCGTAGGGTATGATAATGACATTTATGCCATTTTAGTTTTCTGTAAAAGAAAACTAGTGTGCCGGATTTGTTTATCCGTCCGCCCTCAGATCTTAAAAACTACTGAGGCTAGAGGGCTACAAATTGGTATGTTGATCATCCACCCTCCAGTCATCAAACATACCAAATTCCAGCCCTCTAGCCTTTGTAGTTTTTGTTTTATTTAAGGTTAAAATTAGCCATAATCACGCATCTGGTTACGATATAGGACAGGTCACCACCGGGCCGTGGTTAAAGATTCATGGGCCGCGGCTTATACAACACTATACCGAGACCACCGAAAGATAGATCTGTTTTCAGTGGCCTCTATTATATTGATTGCGCCGAAGAAACTTAGAAGCATTTTTTACTTGTCTATTTGATGAGGATACGGTTTTGAAATACTAGTCAATGCATTTCTATATTATGTAATTATTATTGACATAACTCCTGTCGTTGATGACACGCATTAAAGAGCCCCTCAAGTGCGGGAAATAAAAGTTGTATGGAAAAGAAATTGACACTTCGCTTGTCATATATAGAGTATTGTGTTTTACTGGTCTTTGATTAGGAATTTTGGTGACACTATAATTCACAGTTGTTTACTTCATCATTTCAAACTTGTAAAATACCATATAGTTAAAAAAATAAATGTTTGGTTTTATGGATAACAACCATAATTGGTATTGTATTCTACGTTTAAATTATTTAAAACTAGGCACGGTTTCCTCTTTTTGTGCTTTTGTTGTTAGCATTTACATTTACTTGATATTCCTAGTTATTTTCCTCCGCTATAAGACTGCATTTTCAAGCGATTTTTTTACCCTTCTTACCCTGTTCACCAAGGATGCGCTCCATGTACGGGAGTGTTCAAACTTTTACATTTTTTGCTTTTCCCGTTTCATGCTCTCTCTCTCTCTCTCTCTCTCTCTCTCTCTCTCTCTCTCTCTCTCTCTCTCTCTCTCTCTCTCTCTCTCTCTCTCTCTAATTCTGTAATGTATTCTTACTCATTGCCCGAGCCTAGCCACCCATTCAACGTAGATATAAAAAAAAAAAACTCACTAAAAATGTCCTCTCCCTTCAGTAACCTGTTGACTTCTTGATCCTTTTAAGGAATCATTAAATTCTTTCCCCTTCCTGTACATGTTGTATCCTAAAGAAGCTTTTGGGGGTGGAGGTTCATTCAGCTCTCAACTGCATTGCAAAACATAGTGACGCTTGTTCCTCGTCCCTGAATTGTGTTGTGTGATTTCAGACCTTACGGTTACCATCGCCATCCCTCACGACAAATCGTAATGGTATTTTTAGATTATATGTTAGAGAAATGATAATGTCATTTTAGTTAAATCAAGAGATCTCTCTTTTATTTCTATCAGATAATTTGCAAAATCTTTATACTCACATAAAAAAATTTCCTTTTTACCAACCCCTGTCGAAAGATCTCTGGAGGACGGAAACGATTTGGGTTTTCCTAAGACTTCTCTCGTACCAGCAAAGTAGTGAAATAAAACCCGGTATTTAGTAATCCATGGTTGGTCACAGCCGGGATGGAGAAGGGCATGGGGCCAGCAGTCCCATTCCGAAGAGGTTGCCTAGACACTAAGGCTAACGCCTTCAACAGCTAATTCCTGTAAGGTGAAGAAGGGTACGGATGAACTATAAGTTTATATATGTATATGTTTGTGTGTTTTATTATGTATATCTAAATTTATATAACATATATTTGTATATATATATATATATATATATATATATATATATATATATATATATATATATATATATATATATATATATATATATATATATATATATATATATATATATATATATATATATATATATATATATATATATATATATATATATATATATATATTGCCCTCGACGACCTCTAACGTTGTTCTGTTATTTCTATACATCAGTCCATAAATGAATAAAAAAAATTCTTGCCACACAGGACCACCTATTTCTCCCCACTCAGTAAACAGCAGAAGTATTTTTGTCCTGTTGTATTGCTGAAAGTTCTAAGGCACTGAATTACTTTCATGTTACTTTTTAATATGAAAATAATTTTTTTTGTTCTCGTTGCAAGCAATGTTAATTTATACTCAAATTTTTTGTATCCAGTAATCATGTAAAGTTGTTTTTGTTTTTTTATATTTATTGCGTAAATATTAGGTCAGCGATTATAATTTTCCTCTACAATTTATTTCTGATGTCAGTAGAGTCCGATATCCAGATGCGTAAGTAATACTTATTTTCCCTTGTTTGATCATTGTTGAGAGAGAGAGAGAGAGAGAGAGAGAGAGAGAGAGAGAGAGAGAGATGGAAATTGAGAACCTAACGATATGTAAGAGGTAATACGAGCGAAGCAAAGCCGAACTTGACACCAATTCATACGACGACAAAGGAGGGTTACCAAGAAGGCTCGCTCGAAATGGTTTTCATGCACGTTCACACCTTTTGTACTCAATCATTGCTTACACATGCCCTTGTACACATACTTAAAGAAGTTGTACCCACGAGCAGGAGTCATACTTGCAGTTCATGCAGCTTCACGTACCTGTGAATTAGCCGAACGCTTACTTTTTAATTTTTGATATCTTGTTTGTATCCTTTTTGATGGCGTGCGTTTCCGAATTGATGAGGCTTCCATTCGTAGACGTTCATTCGGGATGATTTGACATGAGATAGCTTTAAATCAGTCCCCGCAGTCGACTACTTTCCAGATGCTGTCATGTTTTAACGAGTCATTAGTTTCAAGGTTTAGAAATCCAGTTTGGCCCATCCACCATTCTCTGGTCTGTTGTCTATTTCTTAATCCCCTAAACGAAACTCAGTCTATCTTGCTATTAAACAGACATTTTGATTTTCGAGCAACAATTACATGTATATCGTTATGCGATTAAGGTAAGATGCGTTTTCATGTATTATTTTATCTCAGGGCGGAGGTACGGTGATTTAGTTCTCTTATTTTCTTGTATATCATAATATTAACGCACACATTTTTACTGGGTTTTCTTCAAGCTGTTGTACGAGGAAGTGACTCTGTCTTGCTGAGTCACGTAGCCATCCATCTGTGGCCGAGTCGTCAAGATTTTATTCTTAAGTTATCAATCAGTTTTAATAATATTTAAACATAAACTTACATACATTTCCTCATCTTTTCTCTGACCCATTTTTCATGATAATTATTTCAGGCTCGAGGAATTTATGGTGCCTGTTTTGAAGAGAAAGTTCATGGTAGTCATTTAAAAACGCAAGGAAATCGTTTTTACTAGAGTACTATTTATATCCTCATGCAGAAGATGGAGTGAGAATCACCTTTGACCTATACATTTTTTAAAATTAATTTTTAGTATATCATTAAGGGATGTTCACTATTAACTTTATCTTGATGGGGCCCCATGTAATAAATCTTTTAACGTCTTTGTTCTTGTTTATTTTTTTGTATGATTTATGATGTTTAAAGTCCGTCGTTAATTAGGAACAATATAGTTCAAAACAACTTTTCCAATTATAAATTTACGTATGTTAACAGGAAAGCTATTATTCATTCCTCGAAAGGTATGGCGCTTATTTTCTCTTTAATCGACCTCTTTGTTTTTATTTACTAGAGTAGAGATGAAAATACTGAAAGAATAACTGTAGTCTGCAATAACAGGGCTCAAGTTGCTTTTCAAAAACGTCGTTTGTAATTATATATATATATATATATATATATATATATATATATATATATATATATATATATATATATATATATATATATACATATACCTTATATTCACAGACAGACATACATACATACTGCTAAATCTCATTTTACTTTTAACGACCTAAACGATGAATTATGTACATGGCACTTAGCCGACTTTGATGGATCACACCCAAGGAAAAGGGTTGGACTGGAAACTTCATCCCCGCCCCGCCCCCACCCACCAAAAGAAAAAAAAAAATTTTCCGAGGTTATGTTTTACAGTTTCAGCAATATTATCTTGTTTGGATCTGGCGAGATATTCTGCCTCAGGAAGCACAAAAATTAAATTTCAGTTCACGGTCGAAATTTTAGAAATTTTGAACTTGACAAAATATTTCATTTTAATCACAGTGGTTTATCTGTAAGGATTTTCTGCCCTTCCCTCTTGAAATTGAAAACTAAATTGGTGTTCATTGGTCCTCTGTTGAATTTTATTTGACTTTTGAGTTTCTCTTTCATTTGGTCTTCCACCTTTTTTCGGCCTTAAACTTTTCTCCCTAATCGATTATACTGCCGCATCGTGTAAACTATCTTTCAGCCTCGGTTTCTTATGGTTCATGTAATATTCATTCTTCTAACACGGAGATCATCGCCTTCTGTGTTGATAAGGCCTTCTCTGTTCCCTCACTGTTCTTTTCGTTTTCTCCCAGGCTTAGCCAGTTGAAGTAATGGAATTTCCCATGGGCTTCCCCACTGATAAAGAAACTTTATTCTACCTGGGTTTTCTTTATTAGTTTGCCATTACCAAAACTAAATCTTCTACTGCAGTTACATGCACTAGTGTGCCCGTATTGTCAAAACCTGTGGCAGACTGTAAATTGAATTTCTAATTGTAAGATATATACAGAATATCAAGTGAATTATACGCGTTATGAAAATTTCTTTCAAAGGTCCGTGTTCCTAAATGTTGATAAATGTTGTTATAAAATTGAGTAAAGGTAAAACAAGTTCTTTGCCGTGACACCAAGCTATAAACTATTATCGGCTTGATTAATGAAATAAAGATGCAATGAAATATATATCTGGAAAAGTGATTTATAGTACTTTTACATGTATCATATATGTGTGCATGAATGTGTGTGTGTATATATTTACACATTTTATATATATATATATATATATATATATATATATATATATACATACTGTATATATATATATTTTAACCATAGAAATTTTTGCTTTGGGCTAACTGTAACTCGCCATTTTCACCTTTATTTTTGTGTTGCTTTTACGAATAACCTCCCATAAACAGCAGCTCTTCGGTTAAAGTGACACCAGGAATACCTCCTACCATGGAAACTAACTTTACTCAGGCCTTTCAAAGAAATATATCACTAAGCATTCCTCGTTTGGGAACAAGAGATATTTTTCATCTTTTTCCTTATGGTTTGGGTGCTAATTCCCCCAATCAGCTGGTCGTTTCATTGCTTGAGAAGAGTATTACCTGATTTCGACGCAATAGCTGACGCAGACAGTATTAAACTGTATATAGCTGGAAAGGTCTTCTGTTGTGGATTTATCTGGCTCAAAACAAAATTCTGGTCAACTGTCAAAGTTTCCTTACAGCCAACTTCAATTTGTCATTTTCCCATTTTATTGAGGTTACTCTAGTTTTCTGAACCTACAGCAATAACTCATGTTTAGCCACATGTAACACGACACCAGAATTAATATCCTAGCATGAAGACTAACTTTACTGATCAAAGAGAAATATCTTGAAACACAAACGCAGTCAGCAAGAGGTAGGCAAGCCATCGTTTGTATGTTACACACCAGATAAAATGTATGAATACCAACTGCATCTTTTACTGTATATCCACACACACACACACACACACACACACACACACACACATATATATATATATATATATATATATATATATATATATATATAATTATACTGTATATACACACATATATAATGTATAATGTATATATATATATATTTATATATGTGTGTGTGTGTATTTATGTATGTATGTATGTATGTATGTATGTATGTATGTATGTACGTCAGTGTGTGTGCATTCTGTGCCTCTTCCTCCTCAATGAGTACCGGAGACTCCCTCCTTAAGGAGACTTAACTCTCTCGAGTTGCAACTCCAAAAACGTCGAGAACCCGTTACTCGAAGCTGTTGACTTACCACACAATGACCAGCCCTTAATTTCATTGTTTGAGCCTCATACACCGCCATCTCCCTTTTATTTTTATAGTCAGATTGCTCCTTCTTCATATTGCACGATCCTTTTCTTCTGTTAGCTTCCGAAAGAATGCAGCTAAGGACCTCTCTCTCTCTCTCTCTCTCTCTCTCTCTCTCTCTCTCTCTCTCTCTCTCTCTCTCTCTCTCTCTCTCTCTCAACTTTTCGAATCAGCAGCAATGGATTCCCAAAAGGGACAGAAGATATATGAGAATCCTAGTAGATTAATCGCTGCAGTGTTCCTTCAGGATTCTCAGAGGCCAATCCAAGCTCTACAAGTTATTTGCTCTCGTTGATTATTGGGTGACTTTGGGTGATTTTTTGGTCAGTTTCTCTTTTGAAATTTCGCAAGAATTTTGTTATTGAGAATAGTTATTTTGTAATGATAGCAACGAATTATCACATAGGTTGCCAGCCCTTACTGAAAGTAAATAATATGGGCTTGTAACCAGTGGGCTGTGGCTGCTTAGAAAGTCAACTCGTTTATAATCACTGATCTAATGACGGATTACATCAGCAGAGTTTGACAGGTCATATAGTAAAATAGGGTACAACCTGTCTGTTCAGTTATTATACAATATGTTGGTTTGTAACTAGTCGATACTAATAATTAATACATTGTGCTGGCCTATAGCCGGCGAGATATGACGGGTTTTATTGTAAAATGACTTATTAGTGTGAACGTTTAATGATTAAAAAATGAAGTGGCTTATAACCAATGAGATATGATAGATTATGTAGCAAACTGTACCGTAAACTATGTTAAATCGTTATCGGTATCCTACTAAGTACCTAAAAAACTAAAATTATAATGTAATGTGAATTCTGTTATTACAAGCAAACAAAGTCTGCAAATGTCAAACGTAAATTTCGATGATTGAGGCTTCTGAATCAATATTTAGAACGTATTATTAGAATGAATCACATCGTGATTTTCATCTTTATATATAGAGATAATAATCTGCCCAATGTAAATATGTTTTTTTTTTTGTGTTGCGCTATGTTTGTCATTAATTTGTTACGGTGTTGTATTTTTAATAACTTTTTCATTTTCGATGTTTTGTTAATTATTGCTTACGCTGAAAAGCTTTAATGAGGTTTACAAAATTCTGAATGTGGGTAAGGCAAAGAAAGAGGTAGATGAGGAGAGGCGCATTATATCTCGTATATGTCGGTACAATTTACAGCGCTGTTTTTATAACAATAACTCGTTTATATCGGTGACGTTATTTGTCTAATGTTATGTTAATCACCATCTTCCTTGTCATTAAGATATTCAGCCTAACAGTGGTGGCGTTTGTTTTTCATTTTGGGGAAGTCAAGTTTAACGCTTGAAGTCTTTGCTCAAGGAAATCTTGTTTGCCTTTGTGTCGTCATTAATTTTATTTATATGTCAAAAAATTCTCGTTTTATACATTACGGTACATTAATGGGCAGTTAGCTCTTTGATATTACCGTTGATTAGACGGAGTAAATTGAGTTTAAAGAGAAATTTTAAGAATGTGTGGAACACGATATTTTATATTGTATTAGTCACTTCTGAAAGGATGCTCCATTGTTAATTGTCATCTTCATATATAGAAGTTATTATTACAAGGATGGTCAAAGAATCCTAACCCTGAAGTCAGCTTAGGTCAGGCATTTTGCAATATCTGTCTTCCTGATTCGCCAAATATATTTTTCACCTTTTTTTGCCCACGAGAATTCTTCTTTGAAAGTAAGAACTTGCATGACACAAGAAGTCTTCCTGTTGACGCCGTGATTACGCTTGATCTTATAAATAGATTATCATAAATCTTTCAATGAAATTTTTGGTGATGACCAACTCATTTTACTTTGGCATTGAGTGAAACGGATTATTTTGAAACTCTTCAATAGACGAGTAATGCGCACTGTAGCTAGTGTAGATATAAAGCTCTGTTTAGTAATGGTGCAGTTGGCTAGGGATTCCCATATGGCCTCTAATTTAAAGGAAGCTGGTGAAATTCAAGGCAGGGCTTGTGATTTAATGGACAAGAACCAGGTTAATCAAGAGAATGAATCACTGAAACTTCAATACAGTTTTTGATGAGAATATTTGATATACTAATTAAAGGGAAAACCAACTGAAACTTTGTTGAGAATGTATAAAATACTGCATTTAAGCAGTAGCCAGAAATGAAAAGGTCGAATACGTTACCTCCTCTCTCTCCCACATCCGTCATTTACATAGTTAATGATAATCTTTTGAAACTGCGGGGCGTAAGACAAGACAAACCAAGCTATCGGACCATATGGACAACTTCTTCACTGCTACGGAAGATGGATTGACGCTAAACCTCAAAACAAGTCGGAGATTGGTAGATGAAAGTCCCCTAACGAAGACTTCCCTATCCTGGTAACAATGTGACAGGCGTGGTTACCAAAGGGTTCCCAGCTGCGTGTGTGCCTGTGTATGCCCTTTCGATCCTGATGGTGCTGTCAAGAGACGCTGATGCAGCAATATGCATATATCGATTGTAATATTTTTGGGGACGATCTTTTTTGCCCGACCTGCGTTTTGGTTCTTGGCGGATCGATCCTTTTGGGGCAGTTTAGTAAAGAGCATCTCTCTCTCTCTCTCTCTCTCTCTCTCTCTCTCTCTCTCTCTCTCTCTCTCTCTCTCTCTTTATATATATTTATATATATACATATATATAAATTCAAAACGTTGATAACTGTCCAAAACTAGAAATTTTGCGCAAAATATACGAATATTCTTCATTTCCACATGTATTCCAAGTCTCTGAATGGAAGCCTTTGTATTGTCAGCTCACGTTGCTTTGAAGTTAATGAAGTAAACAAGAGTTTCTTATCAGTTATTATGAACCTGACAGTGACTGAACTGAGGCCTGACAATCCTACATAAATTTTAAATCAATGTTACATGTGCGGATTGGATGTCCTGATTGAGTGTATCACTATTTCCCTGTGTTTAGCGAATGATGTTTTTCCTCTTTAGAAATGTCTAATTATATCCATAGCATTTGATAATTTGAAGCTTTATTGCTTTTGATGTATCCAAATAATGATGCTACAACGATCATTTTGGTGGTCTTCACTATGCCCCACAAAACACAATGTAGTGGCGACTGAAAGCGGGTTGGGGGTAGGGTGTGAGTTGATGCTTAAAAATTCCTTAACCATGTCCGCTACAGATTTTTGCATAGCTTGCATAGCTTGTTTTATAATAGTGTGTCAGGTTTGATGACATCCGAAAAGAATCTGTCAGTGGTTGATGGCAACATGATAACGGGTTTTGATAAGTGGAGTTGATACTTCTTTAACCTTTATTGCTTGTCTGCAGTCCCTAAACATCTGCCTTCAACTTGGTTAAATACTGTAGTGTAGAGCTTTAGGAGAGGAGGAATAGAGTTGGACGAATTGTTGAAGCAAGTAACAAATATTTCAAGCCTGTGACTGAATCACTGTGATGAAATTAGGCTTTTAATGCAAACAACCCACGTTCCGGAAGTCAAATATGTGAGAAATTTTATTCCGTATGATAGGAAAAAAAATTTTCAGTTGTATTTCAATTTTGACAGATATTCATGTAGAACATAACGAAGAAGATGTTGACATGTGAATAAATTTTTTCAGAAGAGAATACCCACAAAGGACGCAAAAAGAAAAGGAGAAGAGAGAATAACAAATGAATATGGGTATAATGAAAAAAGTAAGTCGATAGTGCATCTTAAAGGGCAGATATAAATCATGGGAATGTACCTTTCTCAGGTTCGATCCCGAGTTCGATCCCGTAGGAAGAATGAAGTCATTAAGGCCCACTTACCTAAACAGTGAATTACGTACTTGCATCCCAGCAGGGGTTAGGAGAAGAAGAGAGGCATCAATTTAAGTTTAAACCAGAGGACCTCTTCCAAATGCACCTCACCCCACGGACGTGAGATCGTTCATTAGATATTAAGATATACGAGGCATTTATCAGATATTCTTATTTCCTGAGTGTGTTTGGAGATTTTGTATTCATTAGGGCTTCCTCTTCCTTTCTCTTGGCCTTTTGAACTTCTTATGCAGACGAATTAGAGTAATTTGAGCTGCTTCTCGCCTCTCACTTATCGCTCGGTCTCTTTCTTCTTAATATACCCCCACCCACCCACCCTGCCTACCCACTCACCCACCCACCCACCCTGCCTACCCACCCGCGTCATATGATGAATACCAAGAGGTATTACATGATTAGCATTTGTGGCTTTTATCTCGCGTTCGAACGTCCTTGTGAAATAACTGCAATCCTCAAAGTAACGGTAGTTGGGGGGAAATTGCCTTGTCATTTTGCTATGAACGTCTCTCTCTCTCTCTCTCTCTCTCTCTCTCTCTCTCTCTCTCTCTCTCTCTCTCTCTCTCTCTCTCGTATTCACATCACCTATTCCTCGCCTCGCCTCGCTTAATAGTACTAAGCCTATCATATTTCCTTAGGTATATTTATTTTTTCATATTAGCATATTTTGCTCTCTCTCTCTCTCTCTCTCTCTCTCTCTCTCTCTCTCTCTCTCTCTCTCTCTCTCTCTCGTATTCTAACATCACCTATTCCTCGCCTCGCCTCGCTTAATAGTACTAAGCCTATCATATTTCCTTAGGTATATTTATTTTTCATATTAGCATATTTTGCTCTCTCTCTCTCTCTCTCTCTCTCTCTCTCTCAGCAAAGGAAAGTTGGGATTAAGGACACAGAGGTATTAACTTGGAGGGAGTTCGGACATTTCGTACAGTGAACACTATTCGGCAGTTAGTCATTTTTTTTATCAGGCTATTTAATTATGTTCTAATCTTCCGTGTATTCATCCGATTGTTTGCGTGTTTTATATCCTCCGAATATTTTATAGTTGTTACTTCTAATATATGTGCTCCATTGTTTCATTGTTTCTCAATTTTAAATATCTGATTAATTATTGTTAAGACCTCGGTAATTTTTTATTTTATTTTACGTCGCTTTTAAATGACAGAGGTTCTCTTGTATCCGATATCCATGCGAATATTTCTTGATGTGCTTTACTTGTTAGAGCGACGAAGTGGAGGGAACTGAAGTTTTTCCCTTTTTTTAATCTTAGGTCTGTCTGTTTGAAAGTAAGTCTGTCACAGTTAAACGGACTTCAGTAAAACTTGGCACACAGTAGATCATTATGCTTGGCTGTGCATGAAGGGAGGCCATCGGAGTGTTCCATCTATCTGTACGGTATATTTTTTAGATACACTTTGTCAAAAATGTGAAGTTATGGGTCCAGATACTATGGATTTTGCGCACAGCTTCAACCTTCACCATAACTTTTAAACCTTAAGATACTTAGTACTTGACATGCTGTTTTCAACAGTTACAATATTGAGAGTAATTAAGGTATTGGACTGATAAGTCTTCTGACCCACCTGCACCAGAAATTAAATCGAGATAAACTAAGAAATGGGACAGCAAACTGCTCAGAGTACTGTGCAAGAAACTCTAGAGTTCCCAATTTACACAAGTATCTATGGCGGACGCGTAGAACGGAAAAATAATGTGAATTTGTCGAAAACTGAGATTGGGTAGGTTCTCAGTGTCCCTTGAAATGTTATTTTAGTTTACTGTGGTTTTCATGATCACTTTATTTTACCACCGATTTTTCTCAGTAAATTTTTGAAAAAGTAGGGCTATGCCCTCGCTTCAACCTGTCGTATGTTAACGTATCAAAGACAAGGATAACGGCTGAATGTAGCATAACATTGCATTCTGAGTATTATGCATGCGTTTTTGTTTCATAAGTATGTGATCGGATGGTGATGACACCAGACATTTAATTCCCAGTTTATTCTGTTGAGCACAGAGCTCTTTGTTAAAATGTTAATTTGCAAGCTTAATTTTGAGAACACTGAAATGAAGATTACGATATCTGAGTGAAACCACTGCCGTGCTAGACAACGTGTGTCTGGCATTTGACGGTAATTGCTGTTCAGGCATAAACATATTATCCCCTCATAATGTCCAATTAACGCATGACTCCTTCTGATTTATATATGACCGACAAATTAGCATAATTGAGAATCAAATGTTAATCGTGCATCTTAATTCAGATGATTGAAATGAGTGCGGCTCTTGGATATTAGGCTGAATCATTCACAAGGTCTTTCTCTTTTAAGATGAATCTCTCTCTCTCTCTCTCTCTCTCTCTCTCTCTCTCTCTCTCTCTCTCTCTCTCTCTCTCTCTCTTATATAGGTATTCGTACAAGGTTTTGTTTGTGAAGTGTGATGAAATTTTGAATGAGATGTATAATGATTATTAAAAAAGACTGATCCATATCACAAAATAACTTACCGGATGAGAAAATGTTGCCCATTAACCAAGTTTTCTATCTCAGACGATAATTGATTGGGTAACCTAATTTACATTTCGCTGTGAATATCTAGTTGGTCTTACTGAACCCCAGTTGCCTTTAATCACTGGCAGCTTTGGAGGGTGGCAATGTTTTCGCCCGCATCTGACTATATGTATTAACAAAATGTCTCAAGAGGACGACGGATTTTGGAAAATTCTGACAAACACGTACACTTGGTGACGCTCTCCTGATATCATTTTTTGATGGATATCAGTGAAGGTGTGACGGTTAGACGTCATCGAATCGTTTACGCTCATTTATACTGATGTTTTGCAAAAACCATTTAAAGGTCGACCGCTAAACAAATTAACCTTTGCAGCAGTCAGTGAACCATTGCGTGAGACGAATGTTGTACCCTACGCTTGCCCGGGCATGGACCTTTTTGGGTCTCAAAGAGCCGAGACCATTAACACATTTCATTAGCTTCATTTGTTGCAGGTTGCATTCCCCATGTAGGTAGGAATTCTGTCAGTTATTTTAACTCAAAAACACTTAGACACAATAAAAACACTTTGACATTGTTTCTTATTTTCTGTCATTAGATACGAAATTAAGGACGCCAAAGTTATTTTGCACAGACGGTATTCCGAAACTAGGTTCACTAGTTTACTTTCTCGTGGCAAAAGTAATAATTTTTTACCAAGATTTTTGTGATAGGCTCACTGTATTTTTCTATTTTAAGCGTGCTTTTGATAGACAGAACTCGTTCATTTAATTTTTCCAAGAAGCTACTTACATCTACGTGTATAGGTATAATGGCCAAAATATCGTCAGTGAACCGTGACTATGAAACAGGTATTTAGTTAGTCTTAGGAAGAAGTTTTTCAGAAAAAAAAATCCCTCCAAAAATTGGAGAGCTGATTATAAAGGATTGCCCATTGCCCTACCAAACATAGAATTTTTCAATAAAAATTAACTTATAGTGACAAATACATAATTTAGATAATTAAAAATTTAATTTACTGCTAGTGGTAAATCCAGTTCTGTTAATTAATTCTTAAAATATTCCAATACCCAAGGTACATATTTTTACAAACATAGTTATTATTAGAAGTTCAGACTGTTGCAATCTTGATTATTTCGCAAAGAATTCTGAGGGAATTGAAGCATATAATGGGAGAATACACTTGCTGTATAAACACGTTAAGTTAATTTTATCCTTACAGTTCCTATTAATTTCAATTCCCTTAATGCAGAAAGTTACTGAATTTATCTGTTTTTTTCTGTTGTAAAAATTTTGCCAAAATTTATTTTTATTGAAATGAAGCCATCGCTGGCATTCGCTAATCGGGCTATAGGCCACAGGGCTGTGAAAGTCTTTTTCTTTGTTGGCAAAAAAAAAAAAAAGGAGTAAAAGCGGAGATCCGACATGAATCAAGAGACCGGAAAATTGATTGGAATCGCGATCAAACCCCAATAAAGATTTGCAAACAAAATCAGACAGACATAAACTTGCCATTTTTATCAGTGGTTGCTTGGCGCACAATGTGTAATTTACTGCAGAGAACTGTTGGTAAAATCCTTTTTAGTAAAACGACAGGCGAACATTTAACCAAAGCGAAGACTTTCCTGGCATAAATTCATCAATTTTAAGATCGTGGGAGTGTCCTTGATTGAACGGAATGTTTTGGGGCAAAAGAAAAGTTTGTATCTTGTTGCATCTGCATTATTTTGATGTACGGACAGGATTTTGGGTATGGAATGAAAAAATAGAAAGAGATGACGACTGACATGACAAGGAATGAACTTTCTCTTTTTGTTGAATTATATCTTGAAATTTTCATTTTGATGTTGTGAGTACTCTAATTCCATATTTTGTTAACGTATTTTCATTAGTCCCTTTCCAGAAGAAGTTTAAATAAATAAGTTTATACGAAAATTGGCATGTCTTTTGTTCGATTTTTTGGGTGAATGTTGTTTCCCGGATTTTATTTTGGTTTTCTGTATTATACGTTAGGAAAATTATAATATCCGTTTTGTGTTTGCTCGTCAGTTCGTTTCTGCGACAGAAATGTATTCCTTTAGGGATAATGATGGTACACTATTCCGGGTTTTCCATGAATAAAAAGCTGGGAAAAGAAAAGAGAACAGAACTTATAACAGCATTTTTAATACCATGGTCTTGAAGGCTGCTTACTGGAATTTAGTAAGACCAAATTAAACGGTCGTTTACAAATAAATTATATATATATATACACTATATATACGTATATATATATATATATATATATATATATATATATATATATATATATATATATATATATATATATATATATATATATGCGTGCAATCACACACGCGCGCACATACACACACAAACACACACACACAGAAGAGAGAAGGGGTGGGGAAGAATAGCACACTCCTCATAAACGTTATATTAATATCTAGCCCAGCTGAAGGTTTTCGGTTTTTGTAAGAAGCATGAATGAATGTACCTCTAAAAAAAAGGTAAACCGGTATGCGTTATTTCTTTGTAATGAATGACATGCTTCGTAGCCAGTGGAGCGAGAGTTTACAAAACCTCAGAGCCCAGGAGCAGGTAATGATATAGAATTAAAATGTTACATTTCCAGGTATATCAGGCTAGCTGCTACTTTCATCACCAATCTTTCGTTTTGGCTGCACTTTAAACATTCCACTGAAGCCACTTGAAAGCGAAGGATTGTTTCCTAATTTACAGCAACGGTGGTATTGATGCCGCGTGCTTCACATTTTTCGCTTTGCAATGTTTTTCTCGAATAAGTGGTTTTGCATTTCCTACAAAAAAAGCTTATGATT
>NC_089787.1:39294906-39297406 GCF_040412425.1 Macrobrachium rosenbergii
TTATCGTGCCCGATAATTAGTTGTTTTATGCTTTAGCAACGCGGAAAAGAGAGATTTGGCAGTAAATAGCACTTAATTTTACCAGTACTGGAATTTCGCCCTTTGACGCCAATCTTGAATTCAGGAAAATATTGTTTTCCATCAGGGTCTGCACTATTGACATCGACCGAAGAATTTGGGTCAAGTAAAACTTCCTTGTTTGGAAAGAAAAATTAACTTTTGTGTAATGACGTTTATAGCGACAATAATTCCTTTTGATGACAAAGTCAAGAGTCAATTATTAGAAGGGAATTGTCATATATGCGTAATTCTCGTCTTTTTTCAGTCGGTATCACCTTTTAGAGAGCCATTACCCCGAAGTTCAGCTAAGATCAATAATTCTCTGTGCATGATTTTGCATTTCATAACAAGACACGCCGTGTGTGTGGCGAATTGACTCCCAAAGTGTTCATTTTGTGTATTGCTTCCGCATGACCAAGCATTCCCTTAAAATGAGCATTCTTGGGTCGCAAATTGTAACATATAGGGCTCTTAGAGAGTCGTGAATCGCCTTTACATGATGAAGACTTTTTTTCATTCCAATATTTTTTTTCTTTTAATGATGGCCCAAAATTAAACATTTGTTTTTTCTTTAGCTCCTTCGAAAACGTCTAACACTTGAGAAATAAATTTTTGTTGCTCTACTAGATTTTTCTTTTGAAAATGGCCTAAACTTTTAGAATAAAAGCGTTTACCTTTGGGCCTCAGCATTTTCTTCTTGATTGATTTAGCACCGAAAACGCATCATGCTGGCTGGTGATATTTTTTGTTTTCGAAATGGCCTACGTGTGAAACAAAAACAGAAGTAATTTCGATTTCCTTCACGAAATACTATTCTTCACCAAGTCATTAACGATGCTAAGGCTGTTCTTGTGCAGTTTATGATATCCAGTCAGGGTATATTCACTAATTTTATTCTTGTATTACTGACCGTTTTATTGAAAGTTCTCGCTTGAATAACCCAATTTATTGAAGGTAATTATCTGTTCGAGTTTCGAGAAATTGCTCTTCATGGTGTCTTTTTCTTCGATCCTGAAGTAAGTTTGGAACCCTGTAACTGTTCCCAACACCTTGAAGTGTAAAACCATTTCCCTTGAAATCCATGAACTTTTGAGTGAGCTGTAATTATATATATATATGGGTGTGTGCATGTGTAAGGGAGAGTGGTTGGTCATTGGTTATATAATTGAAATTTATTTACATTGTTTTGTTGTTTTCTTCTCGTTTCTTATAGTATATATAAATATATGTATATATATATATTTATATTTATATATTATAGATATTTATATAGGTATTTACATATATTTGTGTATATATATGTGAGTGTGTGAGTGTGTTTGTGTGTTATATACATACTGAAACCGGTAAGTTTAACATCTGGTGAAATACTTAGAGGAGGAAAATGAACATACATATTAATATAATTGCCCTTTTATAAACTGAATAGAGCAATTGAGAGCAAAAATCTGCTAATTTTGTCTGATTATATATCGGCCTTATAAGCGATTCTTGTATCCAGTGACCTTAAATGTGTACATCATTAAGGAGAGATCTACTTCGATTTAGATGTTAGTCAAGATCATTGTGGTCTGGAGTATATGAAATGACCTTTAACTGTTTTCCTAATATTAAGATTTGCAAGAATACGAAAACAATCTGCCATTATTAGCTATTTCATAGAATAGAGATAGAATGTCAGATGGTTCGAGCTATTTCATGAAGTAGTTCTCCCTCAAGCCAAGGGCAGTGGAAGCCTTTGTAAATGGATCGTGTCCATGTTACATTATCTTTTTTTTCTTATTTTCGACACAGATTTGCTTTTTAGTTAATGGAGCCATAGTAAAAAGGGCGTATTGAGAGAGAGAGAGAGAGAGAGAGAGAGAGAGAGAGAGAGAGAGAGAGAGAGAGAGAGAGAGAGAGAGAGTTATTTTTGCGTGTGCGTAAGTGTATACTTTTAAAGCGAACATCGGACATATTGTGTAAAAGCATATACATACATATATATATATATATATATATATATATATATATATATATATATATATATATATATATATATATATATATAATGTGTGTGTGTATGTCTCTCTCTCTCTCTCTCTCTCTCTCTCTCTCTCTCTCTCTCTCTCTCTCTCTCTCTCTCTCTATATATATATATATATATATATATATATATATATATATATATATATATATATATATATATATATATATATGAAGAGAAAGAGAGAGTCACAGCATATTATAAAAAAAGAAAGAGAGAGAACCAGGCATGAACACGTGCGCCATAAAAAAATTGTTAAGTTCAAGAAAAGATACGTTTGACTGAGGGTGGCCGTACCTTTTAAGGTGATAAGTGCCCGGCTGTCTATGGAGAGACACAATTTCGGTAATTGGAAAGCATTTGTTGGGTATTTATATAGAAACCACGACGAATTCAAGATGGAACGTCTCGAAT
>NC_089787.1:39302406-39337406 GCF_040412425.1 Macrobrachium rosenbergii
TGTGGCCGAGGTGCTCTTGGGCTCCTCTTTCTTCCGTGGCCCTAACAGGACCAGGTCTTTATGAACATCTTGTGAACATTGATTGATGACTTCAGATCCGTGAAAATTATCATTTTATCTTTTTCCCCGGCTGTATCTTAGTGTGAATCTGGGTGTTGGTTTGTCGACCAATTTGAGATTCAGTTCGACGCGCGAGGCAAAATGGTATTGATCTTTGTCTAGATACTCATCCACAAACAGATGTTGAAAGGTGTGTAACTCTGCAATGATGGATTGTTGTTGCCTTTTTGAATCTGTTTATTTTGCAGGGCGGAGGGGAATCTGCCTCGGTCCGCTTGCCCATCTACTTCTAAATATTTTCTTATATGAATGATTCCATTCGGGTGTGCTCTGAAAGGCGTCTATTTTTAAGTGCATTTTTTCCGATGCTGCACAGATAGGTAAGATTTTTTCCTTCTCATCCGATGCGTCGAGGAATTTAGGGCTAAATTGCTTATAATCTCGAGGTCAATGTTTTCTTGTGTGAACTCTTATATCTGGATATTTCCTAAAGGGCAAGTGTATTTTTACTATTTTTTTCAAGAGCGGCACATTATGCATACAGTTTTTCAGAACAGCCCCCTATTTTTAAGGATTTAAAGTTGAATTAACTGATATCTTTTATTTTCGCCTTTGAGTCATGTTCATATTTACATTGCTCGTTGGAGTTTTTCGGATTCCAGCAAAGTGCAGAATCATTTATTCATGTGAAAAGGGCGTCTCTCCATTCATATTCAGGCGTATTCTCATATTTCCAGCGGTTCCCACGATATTTTGTTCGGTGTTTGGCAACCCCATGGTAACGAATGATCACATTTTCTAGCTTGATTCCAAGTAAATGCCTAATAATATGGATTGTTTACGCATGTTTATCAAAAATATGTGTACGAATTTTACGATTATATTCATGTTAAATATTTTAATTTAGTAGTAGATTAAAAAAGTATATAGAATTTGATAACTTTTTATAAGCTCTAATGACAAGGTTACCCTGGATATATTGAGAGCGGCTCTCTTTAATCCGTAGTCATATTTGTTGGAAGAATTGTTTTGTTTTTAGTGATGATTAAGTAACCCGAATATATCTTCCATTATACGCCCTGTTCTGGAACCTTTCATATTTCGACATCTTTGAGCTAAAAATTTTATAATTTGTATGAAGAATCTTTCTTAAATTAAAGGAGACATTTTATACTTAATGATTATGTGTGTGTATGTATATATATATATATATATATATATATATATATATATATATATATATATGTATATATATATGTATATATATATATATATATATATATATATATATATATATATATATATATATATATATAAATGTATATTTGTATAAACGCATTTCTTGTTTATTGCATAATTATTTTAGACGTACTGTTCGAATGGTGAAGAGAATAATAATAATAATAATAATAATAATAATAATAATAATAATAATAATAATAATGATTATTATTATTATTATTATTATTATTCATAATGGACTAACATTCCATAACGACAAGCTACATGTTAAGAAAGATCGCTAGATTTGGAGCCTAACCAAACACAGCTGTGCTACAGTCCTAGTCGTGGAGAAAATTAAGAGATCAGAATGAAAACTGGGTTCGGGTTCTCAACTTCCCTTCAGTTCAATATCAAATGAACATGAAACAGAACATAATAAAAATCTACATTTTATCCTCTCCTTGTAACATGTGGTGTTACAGCTATTATAACTGTCTCATGATTTTGCCTGTCACCATGTGCCCTGTCTATCTCTTGAAAGTGGTTTTACAGGCCACCTTGTAGATGGTATCTGAGATCACATGTAGTGTATGTTCACTTATAGTTTAATCTTTTCATGCTGCAGCTCTCGTTGGAAACTAAATAAGCTGCGGAGATTATTGTTATACGGACGCAAGGAGAGTTGGCTCCAAAAACGGTTAGTGGTGTTGACTGATCTTGCCAACGTAGCTCGTTCTTTCCCTGACTGGACAATTGATTTCTCTGCTGTCGATGCAGCCAAATTAGCAGACAACCAATGCATTAGTAACTTGTTTTCTCAGACAAATAAGTCGATCTTATTGGATAAGTTTTTATTGGAGTGTTGTATTTTGTTTTGTTATTTGCTTATATCGTTTAACGCAATAACATTCCAGGGGCAGAGTAAAAACGAAAGAACACGTCATAATAAATTCTTGACGTATATCTTCCAGCCTTTAATATTTTAAGACCTGATCTCCCAATTTAAGATGATTTGTTAAAACCTGGTAACATCTATTTCGATTACCTTCTATAAATAAGTATTTGTCGCTGAAGTTGCCACTTAGTTCAAAAGATATTTCAGTCTTCCCGAACACTGACATTAGTCATAAAATGGCATATTAAATAAATCAATTCATTTACACTCACGGTATTATGGTCAGGTGATCAGAAACTATGGGTCTGGTTGAAGATTTGTATTTAATACGCCACTCCACGGAATCTTTTATATTAATGTATTTTTTGTGCGAAAGGTTATATCATTTATATCATTAGAATAGCAAAACTGCTTTCTCATTTTGACGTGGAGATTGTATACTTAATGTTTACACGTGCATACTCAGTTTATATATAGTGTATATATATATATAAATATATATATATATATATATATATATATATATATATATATATATATATATATATATATATATATATATATATATATATATATAATGACTTAAGCCCACCCTCATGAGTGTAGCCTGTTATTTAGAGTGATGATTTCATTTCCAAGGGTTCATTTTTGCACATGATATGTTAAAGATTTGTTGCTTCTTTGATTGTTGAAACCGGGACCTCTCGGCATCAACGTCATTAGTATTGGGTTAAAGTATTGCATATCCGTGTAATAGAATGCGGGCAGCGCATCGCCCTCGAGCAAGGCGGTCTGAAGTAGTTCAGATTTAGTAAACCCAGCAATTTCCCCGGCACGCCCCGACCTCATTCACGGTTTCGGGCAGTCTGCCATAAGCACCGTCTCAAGACGCGTGTTTCGTCCACGCGTAGTTGTACTTGGCTCTATACTGATAATTAATAGTATTAAAGGAAAACGGCACAAGGAGTCTCATTTCTGTCGATGTGTGTGTACGTTATAATCAATAAAATAAAGTGTCACTTGTAGAAGGGATTTGATATTGAAAGTGGTGTATAGTCATTAAGTATGTGTGGGTGTGTGCGTATTTGTAACCACCGTTATGACCGCGTAACTTCTTAACTCCTCGCTTTTGGATACGCTTGTTACTACAAAGCTTTAAACCCAAATGAAAAAAACAAATGAAGTAACCCTGATGTTCGTGGTAGGATTCGAACCCACACACTGTATGTTAAGATGAAGTTACACTTAACCACTTGATCACGAGGAGCAATGTATACATTAGATCCCTCATAAACATACATAAATCTGTCGAATTCAGATCTATTTTGCAAGTGCTGGAATAGACCCGTTCTCACCACTGTAACACATTGTTTAAGCGTTTAATGTACTTTTGGCTAATATGGATATAGAATCTAGTCGTAAATTTTTTTCCAGATCTGTATATGGATTTGTAATAGCCATAAATCAAAACACGCCTAAAAACTATGCTTCGATTGTGAGACCAGATCTATTCCAGCCCAAGGAAAATGTCTGAATTCGACAGATGTATCTGTGAGCGGAAATACACTTAAATCATTCTTCGCGTTGAGGAGTTGAAAATAACTTTATTCTGACGTATCGTGTTTCAAGTTCTCTCCACGGTTGTCAAGGTTTCTGCGTGTGAGTTTAGTCTTTGTATATTTATTCAAAATCTGAATAAATCGAGAAGTTAAGAGGTCATTGTGGCTCTTACAAATGCATGTATTTCTGTCAAAAAGTGACAACAGAGTCTTTCTGTTCGTATATGTATATTTGTATGTATATATATAAGTTGTGTATATATGTATATATATGCATATGTATATGTGCATATATATATATATATATATTTATTTATACATATATATTGATTCATTTATATATATATGTGTGTGTGTGTGTGTATTTAATAGATGGATTTGGTGGGGAGTTCTTGAAATAAAATGATCGTACATTTTCAGATTTTATTATAAAAATAAATGTATGAGGTATGAGGTACCCATTCTCTCAGGCAGAGTTTTCCCACACAAACCCCACGCACACTTTTGACCAATTTGTGGTTTTGCACAACTGACACCAAGGACTGGTTTGACATGTTTCACGTGAAAGTGATACAAAAGTAACTGGACCACGATTAAAAATAAACCAGTAATTGATTATCACATAACAATAATTATAAAATGATAACAAGTGGCAACACCTAATAAATGGAACGCATTGTTCTGGTCATATCATGAGGGTGATATGTGTGATACACATAAAGAATTGGCTGAGTCCTCAGATCTCAGATTCTGTAGACTTGGTAACAATGCTAGTAAGCGCCAATGTTGTAGAACACAAGAGGTCTCTGACCAATAATGACTACATCAACAGCATATCGTTTTGCCCTAGTTCGCACTGTGTCATCGAAATAATTACAGTTCTTCACAAATTTCTTTCATCTTTGCAATACAGTGGTTATTATATTATTCGGTCATTTTCTTTACAATACTATTTTCCACTTTCCACCCAGAAAGAATCATATATAGATGATTAT
Organism: Macrobrachium rosenbergii; assembly: GCF_040412425.1. NCBI lineage: Eukaryota > Metazoa > Arthropoda > Malacostraca > Decapoda > Palaemonidae > Macrobrachium > Macrobrachium rosenbergii. Next base: position 39,307,140 of record NC_089787.1, read on the forward strand.
GTATAACATCCATCAAAAAAAAAAAATATATATATATATATATTATATATATATATACAGTATATATATATTATATATATAAATATATACTGTATATATACAGTAGATAGATAGATGTGTAGTATATATATATATATATATATATATATATATATATATATATATATATATATATATATATATATATATAAGACGTGAGATGCAATAAACAGAAAGAAAAGTTAAGGTAAATTTAGAAAAAACTCCTGAGGAGATGAAGAACGCGAAGTAGAACGAGCTAAGTACTCAAATTTTGATAGTGAAGTTAAATGAAGAACAAGAAGAGATATAAGATAATATCAGGGCAGAGAGGCTGATGACATTGATAAAGCCAAGTATTTGGATAGTAGTATTATTAATGGAATTATTAATTAATTATTAATGAAATATCCGTGGGTGAAAAAAAATGAGAAAAATACCAGTCAAAAGGAGGGACGGGTTAAATATAAAGTTAGAATAGGGAGGAAGACTGCAGTGGGCGGAACATTTTCACGAGGTCATGAATAGAATTATTTTAAGGGGATCGTTTTATTGAAGATCTAGGTGTACTAATGAATGAATTCACGGGAAGTGGAATCGGTACCAAAGAATTTTAGGAGGTGGCTACTCCAGGCTGTGATGGAATCACTGTGGAGATGATTTTAGTTATAAATGACATGGAACCTAGTACAACTATACTGTTTTGCAGAATATGAAATGAAGAAATAAAACATGAGTGGGAACTGGAAATATTTTGAACTGCCTGTCAATTTTTTATTGTACGTGAACATTTATGACTTTTCATGAGAGATCTAATATACAGAAGGAGACGTTATTTTACGCTGTTCTAAGTCCTTATCTTTGCGGATAATAATCAATCTTCTTAATATATACTCATTTTCATGTTTTTCGTATATGGCTGCCGCCAAAAATTTAAGAGGCTTAAAATGGAAATTTTATGTGATTCTGTGTATTCATGTAATTTTCACTCGACAAACGTTTTATTGTGATATTGTAATTAATTCTCTGCCACATGCAAGTGTACTCTGATGAAAATATGCAAACAACTTACTTAACCTTTATACAATTTTTATTTATCAGCATAGGTTTAAAGTTACACGTCTTTAGAAAGCCTGTTGAGCATAAGTTGTTCTCTTTGTTAAGAAACATTGTACTTTTCGTTACCCAGAATTACAGATTGCTCTTTTCTACTGAAGAAAATCTACTTAGCAAAAATGGTATAAGCTGAGGTTGATATATTTTGCACAGTTTTGAAGCATAAACAACGATTAAGCTTTTCAGATACCTTTACTTGCATATTAAGCAAAGATTAAATGTTCTTAATTTAATCTTATATTGTTAGAGATGTGAAAACCATCTTTTAAAAATTTTGTGCATATTAATGATAACGAAGAATGAAATCCAGAAAGGTATCCACGTTAGAATACACTGAAAGACTGATAATGAGGAATGAGCAGCTCCCTCGAAATCTTTTAGTATATTTGTACAAGGAAATAATTGCAGATGTCTTTAATTTTTTTGGTGTGAGAAAATACAAGAAGGAACTAATAATGATGGTAATAAGGTAATGAAAAGCAATTTAGTAAATTTGTTGAACAAACCATGACTTCAGAATTATTTCTCACGCAAACCTCTCATCAGCAGCTGGCGTGGTATATGTTTAATGAATTGCATTTGCTTGTTTAAGAGTGTTATTTAGGTCATTCAGAGCATCCAGCTGACGTTTTACTTGCCTCCGCCAACAAAGATGTTTTGGGAGGAAAGGTGGGGGTGATGTTTGCTAACAGAATATCTCGGAACGAAAGGACAGATTTTGGTGAAATTTGATGATCAGGCCTCCAGATATGTATATATTTTGGTGGATATCAGTGAATACCTGACGGTTGTGTAAGAAGTACCACAACTTTTTACTCAAGTTTGCATTTTTGGAGGAATACTGTTTTGTGTATTTACTTATTATTCACAAAGCATCATACAGAAAAATTCTCATATAACAAAGATTCGTCATCACTTTTTGCAGGCTCATTCGAAGGTTAAAGCTAATTGAAAAATCAGTGTTAAAATTTCTTAATTGACTCTTAATTTTACTCTTAACGCCAATTATTTCTTGTTAATTTATTTCAGAATATACTCCTGTATCTTGCGCTAGTTCTTAACGTATAAAGTTCATTAAACAAGTTGCTTATTTTCCTAATTCATTCAGCGTGCTTAAGCACATGTTATTGCATTCTGTTTTCGTCATGCCCCTCCTGCCATCATCATGTTTTACTGCATTTTCCTCCCAGCTAAATCTGCCTGTGACTTGTACCAACATTTCCTGGGGCTCTTAAGAAAACACTTTGTTATTGTTCATGCATGGGCTCCAAAGTTGCGTGCAAGACATAATGCAAATGATAATCTTTCCTCTTCGCCAAATGACCACAAGGAATTTTGGTCTTAAGCGGCTTCTGATTCTCCGCCTCTTGAGATACCTCCCGGATGTACATGGTTAAGTGGTGCCCAGTTGGATAGAGTTAAATTTATATATATATATATATATATATATATATATATATATATATATATATATATATATATATATATATATATGTGTGTGTGTGTGTGTGTGTGTGTGTGTGTGTGTATGTGTGTGTGTGTTTGTATATGTGTGTGCGTTAGTTTATGTATATATGTACGGGTATGAGTATATACATTTTGTTTTATTACCTTTGTAGATATGTTTTTTATATATCTAGATCATTACTGATGAATTTATATATAAAATGCCTAATACAGGGTTATAAAAGCTACAACATTACAAATGTTTTTTTGTTTGTTTGCGGTAAATATTACTGAAGTTATAAAATGAATACTCTGATACAGAATGTATATAAAGGTCAGTTAGTTCTCGCGGTTTGCATCATGACGTGAGTGTTAAAATGAAGATCTAAAGAAAGTCAGATTACAGATAAAATATTGAAGTTGTTACGGAGAACAGAGTAATGAGTGAGGTGGCCTTGGTCACGAAAGAAAAAAAAATTGAAACTGAAAATGTCCAGAAAGGAAGAGTAAGATTCCAGATGAAATTGCGGAATTAACGAGAATAATGTGTATGTCGTTCGTAGCAGTATATGTAGAAATAGATGACCGGTCATCTGAAGTAAAGGAATTATGCATGAGGAATGGAAGGAATTACGAATCTAATAATACCATTTCCTTCTTTCTGGGCAAGGCCCTTCAGTCCTCCCTCCCCCTAATTTTTTTTTTTCCTTCTGGCTCGCGTTAATTAATGTTGGCCGTCTTATTAGGTCTTCCTTCAAAATGATTAAGCTTTTCATGAAAAAGAAAAGATACATTTGTGTTCCAATTTTCATAATGTACACATGCAAAATGTTCAAGGAAATTTAATAATCAACAAGAGCTTAGATGTTTTCTATATTTTAGATGCCGACTGAATTTGATAAAATAAAAATGTGTCCCCATTTTGTCCGGCATGCAAGTTATCCTAATACCTTTGCTTATCATGATGCCTTTAATGAAATTTTAAAGAAAACTGTCAACGCTTGATGCTTTGTTTAGCCTTGACCCATTCGCTCTCAAGAAGCAATGCCGTTTTGGAAGGAGTCAATGTTAACTGGACTCTTTCTCATGTCCAGAGTCAGCATATGTACATGCAATCGCTCTTCCGTATGCATAATTACATCTTTTTGCATGCGGCCCGACTGGAGTAAGCATATTGTAATTAGTCATGCGTCTCATTTGAAAGGAGGTAAATACTGTACGTGTTTGACCATCGAGATATTATTATGCCTAACTGATGGAAATGTCATGCCTCTGTGGTTTCTAAGAACGCTACTTTCCTCGAGCTGTTGCCTTTATTTTACAAACAAATATATAATGTTGAATAAATGAGTTAAGGGTACCCAATGGTTTTTGCTTCACCTTATTTTTTGTTAGGTATCTTTTGTGCGGTTTTGAGTTTAATTACTGGGTATGCCTGATTCACATTTTATGTTGTGTTTAATTTCCTGATGTAGCTGTCTAGGTGTATACCCAAAAATGTCGTTGAAGTATCTCCAAATAGACTATTTTCTTATTGGAATTATTTGCATTTTTGGAGCGTACATCAAGATATTTCTTTACTTTAAGGTGCACTGTAGTTTAGCGATTTTTTATTTATTGTAATTTCCAAAAATAAAACTTTCATCAGTGGAGTTTCTCGAATGAAAGTTGAAACCTATCGAGCGTGAATAAAAAAAATAAGTTTTTAATTTTTTGTTTGTTTAAAGAATGTGTTCCAGTGTTTAGTCAAAGGATTTTAATGTTATGAGTCTTTTGATATATTAGCAGTGTAGTTTTTTCTGTCAATATGCTTAGCTTCAACTCTCAAGAGATGGCCTTTTGAAAGAATATTGCAAAACTAAATTTGATTTTACTCGAAGTTTTTTCGATTTTGCTAATCTTGCTTCAGATATGTTTGAATAAGAAAATTAAGAGACTCCAAGTTTTCAGTTTTCATTATTGTAAATACAGCTTATTGTTATTATGACTGACTCCGCTACGATAATTCTCTCTCTCTCTCTCTCTCTCTCTCTCTCTCTCTCTCTCTCTCTCTCTCTCTCTGAACAATGATCTCTGATTAGGTCAGGATCATTAAGCATAAAATAGCATACGGATTTAGAACCATGAAAAAGTAGGATGAATTAGCCATTCATGGTAACAGTATGTCAATTATCTCACTGACGGACAGACAGCCACTCGCACTTAAACACGTTTCAGGATTTCGGGATACATGTACATTTAGCCGAATATAATAAGGATTTCATTTTTTCTTTTTTTTCCTCACCATCTTTCCACTTTTCTTTTCGTGTTATTTTAAATGTTTGCATATTGTATTTTTATAGTATGGCTTCTAAGAACAATACAATTGCATCGTAGACTCAGAAGCTGGAGAATTAGATGTGGATATTTTACGAAATTTTTCTCCTGAAGATTTATTTAAAATATAAGAAATTTTATATTGGTTTGCAAACATATGAACGTAAGAAGACGAATACAAAAACGAGGACTAATTATGTGTGGTTAAATGTGCATGATCGTATGTCAGCTTTTTGTTTTGGTATTTAGTTGTCTTTTTTTCTCCTGTTTCCTAAGTGGTTCAAGGCGAACGTGGATATTGTCAATTTCATTAATATCGTATGTAGGCAGCTGCATGATAATTATATATATATTTTTAGTTTCTGCAGCTGGAATAAGCGACTATCTATCTAGATACCTAGAGCGGGAAAAAGAGGAGAGAGAGAGAGAGAGAGAGAGAGAGAGAGAGAGAGAGAGAGAGGTAAATCGAACAAACATTTTGCAACTCTCGCTTCCAAGCAGCACGAAACAGGCTAATAGAATTATTAGCATCAAATTCCTTCTTATCTATACAATCTTCCTCTTAGTACACGTCAGAACCCCATCGACTTAACGCATGTATAACTACTGGCTAATACTATCTTCATCTGTCAGCGTAGCAAACGCTACTTTTGTTTTTATGTTAGGTAAAGGAAGCTTAGCTTAGCTTTGTGTTTGCGCGATATCACTTATTTTTATTTATTTATTTTATTCGTTCGTTTTAGTCTTCTTTATAGTCTTGCTTCTTAATTCTCTCTCTCTCTCTCTCTCTCTCTCTCTCTCTCTCTCTCTCTCTCTCTCTCTCTCTCTCTCTCTCTCATTTATTTTACCCGTCATATATCTAATTTTGACTCAGATTTTGAAGGTGTGCGTTTATGAGAGTCATGAGATACACATTCAGAGAGAGAGAGAGAGAGAGAGAGAGAGAAATGGCGGGTGGGTAATCTCTTTTGATAACACCTATGAAATCTTAATTTCACTACATACAGTCCTTAGCGCTGTATAAGATGTGCAGAATAAATATTAGTTGTTATTAGTTAAATGGAAATAAAACTAAGAAAATATAAAAGTTATTGTTCCGGTGTATTTAGATACTTTTTTTCTTGGTTCTCTTAATCAAAGGGTTCATCCTCTGAATAATAGTAATAATATTAATTATAACTGACGTTATACAATTCTATCTCATCTTTATTTACATCGCAACGCAACGTTGAGTTTTTCAAGCTTTTCCTTACAACAGGATTAAGAGAGGATTACGCATTGTTTTCCTGTTTCCTCGACCTCATAGTTTTTTCCTCTGTAAGTGCAAATTCCAATATCTTCTCTTCATGTTATTGCTACAGAGTATCTAATTAAGTAAATACAAAAAGTACAGAGTAGGTTCACTTTGAGAAGTGAGCAAATAACCTTGACAGCGCAATTATTCTGTGACTAAGAATTCAACTGGAATTTAAAAGAAACAGAGGTGTCAAATCTAAAAATTTAAGGAAGCAGAAAATGAAGTTCCAGAAGCCCCTGACAGAGATATAATCGGAAGGTGAACTCGGTGTCATGATGAGTATAATCTGCGACCTCAGCTGCAAGCGCTTGGAACTCCAAGCATCTATTAACAGTTGCAAGTCACACGCTCAAATTCATTACTAATATGGATTAGATCTGGAATTTACTTGAACTGTTTTACTAATGAGAAATTTCATTGTTGGTTTCATCTTTGCCTAAATTAGCGTTTGAACTTGACTCATATTCACGCTTACAGTCAGGGACATTTTCCTTGCCTGAGACAATTGTCATTGTTTTTAGTTCCTTTCACAGGTAATTACTTATTGTCTTTGTTCATTCTTTTTTCAAACTGAATATGTAAAGCTTTCCCCCCACCAAAGTTCTCCTTCCTTTCTTTTAACTTATTTATTTTGTCTCTCTTTTCATGTTATTTAATTTTGCTCTCCTTTCATCAGCTAGGCAAAAATATTAGCGCTCCATGTATGTCAGTTTTTCTCATTTTTCCACAACATTCTGACGAATCCATTTGTTTGAAGTTGTTTCACCCTTGAATATAGTTTTTTTTTTTTTTTTTTTACTTATATTTCCTCTGGAGTCTGGCGAGAACATTTACATATATTTTTTGCTTGCGAGATACTTAAGCATTCATTCATTTTCTTCCATCATGCGGAGCGCCTCCTTTTGGCTAATGAGACGCCGGTGCTAATTGCTTTCGAACTCTGTGTTTGTGTTTTTGTGGGTGAGGGCGCTGATAGGGGGTTTGTAGAGGGTGGAAGTGTGTGCTAAGCATTTATTTTTCTCTCCGACATTTTCATTTCTGCGCACGGAAAGCACATGAAACATGTGAAGTATATTTGTTTTGATTTTTATGTGAGTTCATTTTCGTGTGAATTTGGGTGAATAATACTTCATATTCATTGTTGTTGTTAATTAATGAGATACAGATTGGATTAAGACAGATGATTCTGATGAAGTACTGAGAGCTGAACACCAAAAAATTCAGTTAGAACCCAAAGGTAATGACTGTTGTTGTTATTGGTGTTGTTCTGTTCAGTTCAGTTATGCATACAACGCTTAGTTGCGTCCCTCGTTGATTTCTTACATATTTCCATAACTTTTCTAATGATACAGATGAAAGGCAGAGTTATAGGTACTCTTTTTGAAAGTTAATTCTTTAATTGGCAAATACCGTAACTAAAATAGAGTACTGTGATTGTGATAGAAAACTGTTTTGCTATAATATTAAATACTGTATTCAGTAAAAAAAAACTTTCATGGTCAGTGTAATGATAATAATATCATTACTTTGTCTGTTCATTTAAATACTATAGCTGTGACAATTAATGTCAGGGGTATTGATATAAATACCATTGACTATGATGGTCAGTTATACGACCATGATGGTGAGAACTATTCCTCTGAAAGTAAATAATGCAACTGTGATGGTATATCATATTGCTGTGGTTATGAATAGTAAGATTACAATAGGAACTGCAAGACTCTGACAGAGATTGTATGCCTAGATATTAAAAACCTAGACTTCATGGTAAATAATTATGGATTTTAAGTACTGTGCTCATAAGGGTGAATTCAGTTATTCCACCCTTCTCAACAATTCCTAGGTCCCCTTAGCCTCTTCTCCTCATCGTCACTCTCTCTCGCTTCCCCTCCTTCTTCCTAAGACTTAGGAATTGAAGGTTACTTGTTTTTTGTTTTATCAACTTGTACCCATCCACTCTCCCTGCATGATTAGACAGCTTCAAAATACCCTGAGCCCTCATTTTTACTGCTGTGTATTTTTCACCAATTCATATCTCCTTAGTCTACAACTTCTTATGCCCCGCAAACTGTTCATATTCACCTTTTAGTTTTCTGTAAAAGAAAACTGTTGTGACGGCTTTATCCGTCCGTCCTCACTTTTTCTGTCCGCCCTCAGGTCTTAAAAACTCTTGAGGCTAGAGGGCTGCAAATTGGTATGTTGATCATCCACCTTCCAATCATCAAACGTACCAAATTGCAACCCTCTAGCCTCAGTAGTTTTTATTTTATTTAAGGTTCAAGTTAGCCATAATGTTTGTGAGAGAAATTGTTATGATGCTCTTTGGAAATTCGACCGTTTCATGGAAAATTCAGTCGTATGGTCTTTCAACTTAATTGCACCCTGTATGGGGATTAATAGAAATTAAATGGTTGAAACTGGCTTCTGAAAATGTCTTTACGGACCTCCTCCATCGTTGCGTTAATGACTGTTTTCCGTGCTGTGGGTAAGGTACTCACCAAGCCCCTGACATGTGTTTTGGCTTCTTTGAACAGAACACCGGTAACTCATGCTGGTCGGGTGTTCCTCTGTTGGCGATGGGTGCACTCCAAGGCAGCCACTCACTCTGCTGGCCCCTGTATTTAAGTCTCCTGCCTCCTCCTCCTCTTTCTCCTCCTCCTCCTCCAACTCCTCCGCCTCTGCTGCCGGATGTTTTCCAGGAAGGTGACGCCCGAGTAATTTGCGTTTTGCTTTGGGTTCAAAAGGGTATTTTCAGTCTGTAGTTAGAGACTGGTGTGAACAAGCTTGAGTGTGACAGATAGTCAGGGAAAGTGAGTGATGGTCGATCTGGCTGGGAATGCTTGTGGGAAAAGGTCTCCTGAGGTGCGTTTCTTTCCCGACCTTATTTTGTACACATTTTAAGGGCTCATGCTGAGCGCATTCGTGTCATGCCAGTTATCCTGTGTTTAGAATGTTAAGCAGATGGGGTAAGGCTTTTCAGCAGGGGAGTTCGTTTTTATATATAATTTTTCTTATGTAATTTTTGTTACTAGAAGATTTCTTTTTAAAGTTGTTACGTGTCACATACGATATGATTTATGTATAGTAAGGGAAGGAAATTACTAGTGTTTTAATTTAGGTTAAAATAATACCCTTTTCTTGAGTGATACATTCCTTCTGACGATGAGGACAGCAGTCCTCATAATCCTTAAGGATTTTCACTATAACTTCAACAATACATCAAGAATTGCACTGAAGAAAAATGTTTTACTTTATCCTCATCTTTAAAAAAAGTTACTTTTCTTCATAGTCTCCTGTATGTTAATTCTTTTATACATTGTATGGCAGTCTTTTCTTTTACATATTTCTTCTGAGGTTTGAGTTACATAAGACCATTAATTTACCAGATGACATTTGCTTTATAAAAGATAATGCGTACCTTTTTACAATCATGTTTATTTGTTAGAACTTCAGTTTATATCACTTAAATATTTAATTTTTTTTAACTCGTTAGTTAACGTCAATGTGTAGTTTTGTTATTTTGACCACTCGTTCTAGCGTGCCAACACGTGCCACCATTTCTAATTGGTATGGTAATTGTTAAAGGGAAAGAGCTTAGAAATGCTTGTCATTGCTATGAGTGTCATGCAGCATCGTCACTATGAAGATCTACATGTGTGTATTTTTTTATCATACGCTTCTTCACTCATAGAGGGGGTGGCTTTAGATGGTGTGAACCTTGCGGTTTTCAGCAATGGTATTTAAAGGACTGCGCCCAAATGCAGTCCTCTTCGGTGGGAAAATAAACTCTGCTCTCTTCGCAGTTGAGGCGAGAGCTCTAATCACCGAACTGTGTAATGTGTGCTCGCGTGTACGCACGCCTTGGATTTACTTAGCTACTTAAAGTCATATTGCTAAAGATGTTCCTTAATGTTTTCTTAATTTTCGTGAAAATTTAGTAGCGTCCTATATAAAATTATTCGTGACTGAGTCTGTACGATAGTTTGCCAGATTTGAGCAACCTTCAAAATTGAAACTGTCTTACGACGCACAAACTACTCACGGTTCCACGTTTTGGAATGTCAGTTTTCAGTAAAGGAATGGGCGCATTCTTTAGTGATGTTCGTATTGATAATACTCTTATATTGCTCTGCAGGCGATTCCACTTGCAGCAATAAACAAATGTCTTACTAGATTTCATATAGGAAAATATTACGATTGTGTCCTGTAAAATATGATGTGGATGTTAATGTATACGGTATGTACGCATGATAATTATATATTCTATTGCATTTATGCTCCTATGCAGCTTTACTTTTGAGAGAGATTTGATTTCTATTAATCAGGTAATTTTTCGGAAAATGAGCTCTTGTATTTGTCCTCGTTTTTGTGAAATTGAATACTCTAAAAATGATTAACGCTGTTCGAAGTAATAAGTAATATTTTTCTTCCTGAGCCACTTCCTACATTTTAATAAGGTTTATTTATGAAATCATTGCGTTATAATCATTAATACTTTGGCCTCAGGTGAAGAAGAAAAAAAGTCAGTCTTTCGAAACATGACTTCTTGGACATGCAGTCTGTATAAATTATGGTCTATCATTCTTTTCTAGAGATTCCCTTGAAGTCACAGTCGAATTGAGAACATTAAAATATGAACCGATTTTTATAAAGACTTTATTTTACTCCTAGCTCTGTCAAGAGCCTGCAAATCCTGACGGAGTTTTTATCTCTGCGCGAATATCCAAATAAACACGATTTTTGACACGGACATGAATTCTGTCCATTTTGTTTGCTGACCTGTCAAGATATGTTGTAACGTATTGTATTTCTTTTGTATCAACATTTTATGATTTTAAAAGCTTGGTGAAAAACACAAGGGCTGTCAAGCGACTGGAAATTAAATATTCTCTAATATACTCACAGCCACTTAAATGTATCGATAGTACATCATTCCATTTTTCAAAGAATATTTGCATTTGCCCTCTCAGTTTTTGGCAGGCATTGACTGCGCAGACGTGTATGTGTGTGTGTGATATTTGTATTATTTTATTTTTATTTTATTTTCAGTGAAAGTAAAGTTCAAAAGGAATACAATATAATGTGAAATATGAAATGCTTATAAGGCAAAACATGAGGCTTATTTTGAGCTTTCGTTTCCCAGTGTTCATAGCTGTTGCTGCTATCATATGTTTGTGTCGGATCATATTCAACAGTATTATTGTTATTGTTAATATATCTTGTCAGCAACTACCAATTTTTAAAATCTTCTGTGATTATATCATGTATCAGATGTATCTTTTAGGTGACTTACCAAAACAGCTTGCCTTACCCCTCAAGGAAAAAATAATTTTTTGATATTAAATCAGTTCTAATTATGAAAGTAGTAGCATTCTTTTGGGGTGGTGGTGTTTTACCATTGTAAATATATGCGTGTGTCCGGATATACGCGTGTGTGGGCTAAGGGTGCGGCTGATGATTTCATATGCTTGTCAGTAACTTATCCAAAATAATGGAAAAAAAAGTAAGGTCGTGTGGTTTTGTTTTTTGAACCGGCGGATGTGAAGGTTTATATATATTTATATATTTCGTATTCCTTGCTCGGAAGGTAAGTCTCTCTCTCTCTCTCTCTCTCTCTCTCTCTCTCTCTCTCTCTCTCTCTCTCTCTCTCTCTCTCTATTAGACAATGACCCAAAATGTATTCTCTGTATTAAGGATAGCTTCCAAAGGAATTGGTTGCTTTTACACAACTTATTTATCCATAAGTCACGGAAAACCGTACGTGCCTGTATAGTTTACCGGCAAATTCGCGTACATTATTATTAAGTTATATACATAAATTCGGCAATTTGGAGAAAGGGAAATTATCCCTCCGAAACCTAAATACTTAACAGATTCGCTGCTCACTTTATTCAAAATCGATGCCTTTATACACACACACAACACACATATATAATGTTTGTGTATATGTATATATATATATATATATATATATATATATATATATATATATATATATATATATATATATAAAATGTTAAATGAAGTCCAGAGATTAATCACCTCTTCTGGATTAACGGTACTGCCTACAGTACACTACCTATCTGATACGTAGTTTACTCCTTAGGTCAACAGACTAAATAGATATTCCAAGAAACGCTGTTGAGATGACTAGCTAAGGAACGTAATGTTAATACCCTCTAAAGCCACACCTTTCAGGAAATATAATTGATATATATATATATATATATATATATATATATATATATATATATATATATATATATAGAAATAAATGTATATACATACAAACATACATGTATTTGCCCTCCTTCCACAACTTGAAACAGATATGGTGTGGAAATGTAGACCCTATTTTTCCAAATTCAGTTAATATGTACTATGTTTTTTTTTTTCGAATACCCGCAACTTGTTAAAAATGTTATTTTAAAAGAAAACCAGAGACGCCATGAAAAAGGAAGACAGTCGTCAGACACCGAGCCCGAAAATCTTTCTGAGAGGCGAAAGCCCGATGTGTGGTCCGAGAAGTTAACAGACAGAGTGAGAGAGCCAGCCAGCATTCACAATAAATGTTAAGCTGTTAAAGTTAAAGAAAACAAATCGTAAAAATTCTCAACAGTTGTGAAATGTGTGATAAGGGATGGCAATAGAATATTAATGAAGACAATTCAAAAATATATAGTTTTGCTATTCACTTCGTGAGAGTTCAAAAATACTGCGTTTGGCGAGACAATTTTGATTTTGATTTTAATAGAAAATTTTTTTTTAGAAAGCTGATCCCCTTTTATAGGTTTTTACGGTTAAAAGCATCCTGATGTCAAGATATTCAACTTACGGTTTTTTCAGCATTTTATGTACTACGTAATTCTTTGCTGTTATCGTTTATTGCATGATTATATTAACTTCCTTGTCTCTTTATAGGTTTATTCTTGTGTGTTGTGAAAAATAAATTTTATAAAATAATTTCAACTGTGGAATGTTGTTATATGTTTTTTTTTTGCGTATTGGAACACCACAGATTTTCTATAAAAACTGCGACCTTTCATCTCTCTCTCTCCCTCTCTCTCTCTCTCTTTTTCTTTCCCATTCTTCGTGGTGCAGTTATTATCATCGCTTTTTCTCGCAACCGCGGGACAGCCACACCTGCGTTTAATTCCCACACTTGAAATTCAAGGATGGCTCTATGCCCTTAGTAGTGAATTACGTACCTGGTTGTAATCCGACTGTTGGTTGCAGCTGGCGAGGAGATGGAGAGGGAAAAGAAGTAAAAACAACAGGTTTAGGTGCTGATTACTTCATCCTGCTGGAATAAAATAATTTATCAGCCACGTCTCTTTCTCTCATACACACACACACACACACACACACACACACACACACACACACACACACACACACACACACACACACACACATATATATATATATATATATATATATATATATAGAGAGAGAGAGAGAGAGAGAGAGAGAGAGAGAGAGAGAGAGAGAGAGAGAGAGAGAGAGAGAGAGAGAGAGGGTTAGTAAATAAAATCTCTAAGACTGAACTTGATTATAATGGTGTCATGAGTAGGGCATTGTGTCCAGGAAGAATAATCTTTGCCATTGTTTATATATTTCATATATCAGTGTCAATTGCGGATGTCTCATTTCCCCCGCCCTATTCAAAGCCCCTCTCCTTTTCTGTAAGAGAGAGAGAGAGAGAGAGACGGGTGGTGCTGCCCAAATCAGCTTTGTATGTGTGTTATTATACTCCTCAAGTGACATCAAACGTAGCTTCTTGTAATACATCTTGACCTACAAAAATAAAAGAATTTATTCTTTGCGATCGTTTGCTCTCTATTTTTCTTTTAGCGAGATATTTTTCCAATTTCGGATTGATAACCTGGCACAAGAGCCTATAAATGTTGCCCGCGATGGCCTTTTCATTCTCTATAATAATTCCAAATATAAGAATATTATCTTGAACTGCGTTATTGTTTCGTGTATGTATTTCTTTCTTTCTCAGTCTTCTGAAATGTTATTCTCCGAAATGCGATGTCCGAGAAATGCAATTCTGGCAAGGTTTTAGCTCTGCAATTGCGTCTGATTGCTTAATAACAGTATTAATTAAATACCTTGTTTTTTGACGACCAGCAGAGAGTTCGGTCCTACCACATCCTAATGTTGGGTTTTCTTTCGTGTCTTTTCAGGTAGGTGAAAAATCCCGTCGCTCCTTCCTCCAGAATAGAGTCATCACGATTTGGGACACATCAAGGTAAAGTATGATTGAGAACAACGTACTTTGTAAATATGACTTTCGTCATTGTGAACTCGAGCTCATTTTTTTCATATACAAAATAATTACAGTTCAAATTACGTTCGTGCCGAGACAATTTTCCAGGTAATGTAAATAATGCTCACATTTCTTTTACCAGGGAGACTTCAACAAAACTGACGTTGTACAAATATCTTTGCGAATTGAAATTATGTTCATCGTTGCCTGTGGATGTTACCTGAGCACTTTTCACATGGATTGGCGTTGTCATTATGCTGAAATGGAAATTTTTCTCTCTCTCTCTCTCTCTCTCTCTCTCTCTCTCTCTCTCTCTGCTAATAAAATATTAAATTTGATTTGACTATTGTCTTACAACTGAAGAAATTTTAACGCAGATTTCGGTAATGGAAGAGAGACTCTGTGGGAAAGAACAATAACTTGGCATTTTTATTCATTTATGAAATAATGTGGTACACGAACTCTCTCTCTCTCTCTCTCTCTCTCTCTCTCTCTCTCTCTCTCTCTCTCTCTCTCTCTCTCTCTCTCTCTCTCTCTCTCAATGTATAGAAAAGGCATCAAATTATAAACCCATGAAACTGGTTACCTTCGTGATCAAGAATTCTGAATTAATTGCCAGGAGAGTTCGGTGAATTTGAAGATTTTTTGCCAATTTTCTCTTGGAAATTAAACATAATCCAAAATAGATGAAAATGAATCAGGCTAGGTCTTGCGAAATATAAAGTTTTTATTACTCTAGCCCCTGGACTTTTATTTATATTAACTCTTAGAATTTCTTTCTGCTCTTACGCTTTTGTTGACTAAAATATTGTCATTTTTATTTGTGTTTACCTTCTTATTAATATAATTTACGTAACGTGATAACTTTCATTTTGGCAGTTACTGAAACATTGGAGTTATCTCAAGTCAAAGCATCAGGTAGTTAGGACCTATTCAGTTATGACTTTGCAATTCGTATATAATGAATTAGAAATCACGAAAAAATTGTTTTTTTTTTTTTATTTTCGTTTCTTTAAAGTTGGTGTTGGATTTTCTGGAGTCCCGAAAATAGCTATTCTTCTCTTGAACTCTGAACCTCTGTAATTAAAGAATCATGGCGCAATTTTTCAAGCAGAAGGATTTGGAATCCTGTATGTTTAGAGAAGTCAACCTTTTTTTTTTTTTTTTTAAGAAGGAGGTTTTCGAAAGCTGTTGTTTGTGTACAAGGAATTGGTAATGCTTTTCGGGTATGTATGTTTAACTGCTTATACAGTATACACACACACACACACACACACACACACACACACACACACACACACACACACACACACCTAATACATACGCATATATATATACTGTGTATATATATATATATATATATATATATATATATATATATATATATATATATATTTATATATATATATTTTATATATATATATATATATATATATATATATATATATATATATATATATATATATATATATATATATACATATACACACACACCTCGGTTGAAGTTTCATCCATGTCTTTTATCCCCTTAATAGGGAGTGGCTTCAAATACGAAGAAAACAACCATTATTACTTTAATCCTGTAATTTTTTAATCAAGTGTGAATCCTATATATTCTCTCTCTCTCTCTCTCTCTCTCTCTCTCTCTCTCTCTCTCTCTCTCTCTCTCTCTCTCTCTCTATATATATATATATATATATATATATATATATATATATATATATATATATATATATGTGTGTGTGTGTGTGTGTGTGTGTGTGTGTGTGTGGGTGTGTGTGTGTATATATATATTTATATATATATATATATATATATATATATATATGTATATATGTATATATAAAATGTGTGTGTTTGTTCCTGTATACCTAAGTTGAATTTTCGGTGTTTGAAAAAGTCATTAAATATTTTTAAAAATAAACCACTCAACCATAATAAGTGAGCTAAGTAATTACTTTAAAAAAAACTCTTATGTATCAATAATCTTTTCTGACAAATAAACAGTCTGGTATTCCCACACCTAAACCCCCCCTCTCTCTCTCTCTCTCTCTCTCTCTCTCTCTCTCTCTCTCTCTCTCTCTCTCCCCGATATTTTTTTCTCTTAGTCAGATTAAGTCTCAGACTCCATTCTCCCACCGTGGAGGGATTTTATATCGTGTATCAGGCAAGAGTTCCTTATTCAGTATTAGGGGTTTTTTCTTTGCCTTATGGTGAGGAAGACTTCTTTTTATTACCTGGCGGTGCTTCTACAGGTAAACCCGTACAAGTCGTGGGTGTTTCTCAATGACAATTGCGGCTTTATTTCATTTCACGACACGGAGCCCGCCACAAGACACAAGAGATCATTTCATGCCCCATCGGTTTTGGTCGAAGCGTGGCATTATCGAAGGATTCGGGAGGAAAAAAAGATATTGGGGAGGTTTCTCGTATTGTCATCTATTCCCCACCCCTCCCCTCCCCTTCCCCGGGACCCCCCCCCCTCCTCTTCTTCTTATTCCGCCTCATTCTTCTCTTCTTCATACAAGTTTTTCTCCCGTTTCTTGTAATTCTTATTTACTTTGTAAAGAAATCTCCTGAATTATACAAGATTTTTCGGTTGTTTTCCTATCAACGGTTTCCATTTATCCCAGCCTTTCTCCTTCGTCTCTCCTTCACCTCCTCTTCTTTCTCTTTTCCCGGGTTCCCCGTCTGCATCTTCTGTCTTCTCATGTATCTTTTATTTTTATTTCTTCAAGAGGTTACCTTTTTTGGTCTCTCGCTCTTACTAGTACTCTCTCTCTCTCTCTCTCTCTCTCTCTCTCTCTCTCTCTCTCTCTCTCTCTCATGAAATTTGTATCTTATATCCTTCTTTATAGTTTGTATGTGTTTCCTTCCTTATAATAATAATCATTTCAGACTTAAAAGGAAGATGTATTGATTTTCCTATACACAGCAAGATGCATCTCGTGAGTACAAACAATTAATATATTTGCACACTGTGCCTGTTGCATCTTATTTTGCACACCATTTGGCACTCCGTGGATATTGAAATGATTACTTCCTTCGCAGTACCTCTTTCATGGCATCTATCCGATCTTCCTCTCCTCCCTTATAACAATCCGTATAATACTTGATGCACCACAAAGAAGGCTCATCAGCAGCGCCTGTAAACCTACAACACACATTACACCATTCACCCTGCTCTGTATATGTATACATATATATATATATATATATATATATATATATATATATATATATATATATATATATATATATATATATATATATATTTATATATATATATATATATATATATATATATATATATATATATATATATATATATATATATATATATATATATATAGAGAGAGAGAGAGAGAGAGAGAGAGAGAGAGAGAGAGAGAGAGAGAGAAATTGTGGATAAAAGACAGATGTTATCCTTAATTTCCAGTTAATATTCGATATCTAGTGCATATATTAGTAACAGTATGTAACTTTGGACTCACATCTTACTTTTGAGAAACATCTAACGAAAATTTCAGCAAATGCTGCACGAAAGTTAGGTATCGTTCGTAAGGCCTCATATATTTATAAAAGTGGTAAAATCAGTGCAACATGTTTTAGGTCATTCGTCCTTCCTTTACTAGAACACTGTTCTCGGTGTGGATGTCTGCTTCTGCCAGAGGCTTATCTCTTCTAGATAGAGTGGTTCGTGGTGGTAGGTTTCTGTTCCCTAATATTAGCAGTTATGACTTGGTTGTCACTTTTTTCATAAGTTGTACTTTAACAGAGATCTTTCCCATTCACAATTGATCCCTGATCCCCTTTCCTGCCGAAAGCAATCAGATTCTCAACCAGATTCTCAGATCAGCAGCACCAATACACAGTAAAAATGTGCCTCGCTGTCGAACTTCTCAATTCCAGAGGTCTTTTATTCCTCACACCGTTGGACTGTGGAACAGACTCCCAGAGGATGTCGTGCAATTGGAACTTCAGCAGTTCAAGCGAAGATGCACTGCATTACTAGCCTAATAAACTTCAACTTGTATTTTAATATTTTACTTATATTTTTATTTATCTATTAATTTGATAATTTGTCTGTTTTTTCTAATAACTGATCTCCTATTTCTGTATTTCCCATTACCTTATGTTCCTTCTTTCGAATGAACGCCATGTTATTTGGAAGCTTGAATTTTAAGTCAGTGGCCCCTGTGGAACTGTTTCATATGAACAGAGTTCAGCTTCTGAATAATAATAATAATAATAATAATAATAATAATAATAATAATAATAATAATAATAATAATAATGAAAGTTTCTTTTATGTTTTAGATTTGATAATTCAGTCATAATGTTCCCCGTTTCTTTCTTTCCATACACACTCAACACATACACCCACACACAGATACCTATCTGTCTATCATATATATATATATATATATATATATATATATATATATATATATATATATATATATATATATATATATATATATATATATATATATATTCAGTGTGTGTGAGTGTCCTTTGATGTGTCAGAATGCTTCTCGTTAGGAGCAGAATCTTTCAAATTGTTGAGAAGTGCGACAGTACCTTTTGGCTCCAGCTTTTGTAATGACAAAGAGACTTCGTGGCGGAGAAATCAGAGAACATCACCTTGACAAAATCACCTAATTTAATGCACGACTTTAGCTTTTATGAGATTTTATGAGAGGCCGAGAGATAGAGAGAGAGAGATCTCGTGATCTTTGTTGCCAGACGGAAAGAACAAAGCACATCCCTGACCATCGAGTCTACGAGTTTGACGATGATGTGTTTGGATTCTGATCGATCCGTTTTGTCTTCCCAGCGGGAGAATAATTTTGGTCGGGAATGATTTTAAATGATATTAAGTAATCGTCCGTTTCTTTCCAAACGGGAAAATATTTGCTATGGGAAATTAGAATCAGGATGTGATTGACTACATTTACTTCAGATCTGAAAATGTGTCAAGGTTAATGTTTGTTCAGTTGATGGTGTTTGGCGATTTTGTACTCCCGGAGAGATGAATGTTTCGAGATAGAATTGATATATAAACCATATCTAAAAACATCAGCCGTCTACACTACACTCATGAGTCATTTTCTGATCTCTGAACTTCGCACCTTCAGCTAATTTCTTTTACTAGACTTCTCATTTTACGTCGGCCTTTTCTCCACAGTTGAAATCTCTCTCTCTCTCTCTCTCTCTCTCTCTCTCTCTCTCTCTCTCTCTCTCTCTCTCTGCAAGAAAAATGTTTGTAGTGCGAAATGTGCAAAATATAATGGAAGGTGACCTAGTCCCTTTTCTCTTTAATAATTAATTATTTCATGTGAATAGATATTCTGAAATATAGTTTTAATTAAACTGGAGGGTTCTACTAACAGTCACCGATAATCCATTGAATATGAGTGTTAAGAGCATAGTTCTCAGTTACCCAATAATTATGCTAAACTATAGAGTATAAAATATGATTTTACTAGAAGTTACTAATATTTTTTTTAAGATGTATTGCTTTATCGTCTTACCATCCACGTGAAGTGGAAGTGTCTAGTTATTTTATAAACTTTTCCATTAAACTAAGTTCATAGGGGGCAGATATGAATACAAAGTAACAGTTGGTATGTCGACTCCAGTCATCTTTATTTTTAATTTCAAGCATGTCCTCACATTTGACGCTCTGTAGTTAAAAAGAACGAGATAATAGACCGGTCTTTTTCTGCCTTGACAAGGTGTGTAAAATGTAGCTGTGAGTAACAAGGATCAGTGCCACCATTTCTTAGAGTTCCAAGACCTAATTAACGTCTCCATAGAAAACAGCCCAGCGAAAGGAAGGCCAGATGCGCCAAGATTGGTGCCTCGTATGTTAGCACTGAGGGACGCATCGCTGGTTGCTTAAGCCCTTATCCTATGGCAGTGATTACACATAACAAGGAAACAGTTGTCGAGGCGTCTTAGAACTCGGGTGATATCTTCATCTAATCCGCTGGAGCAGGAAATAAAACGAGCGATCTCTCCCAAGGGGGCCACCCCGATTGTACCTGCCCAATAAAGTTCGTGCGTTGTTAGTTGCTGCCTTTTTCGATGGTGTAATAACAGCGAGGGAGCATATCTTGTTTTCATTGTACAATACAACCACGTTCGCTTTAATAATCAGTTTATGGCTGGGCAAGCGGGTGGTCGGGACGTTCTGGTATCGGTGCCCAGATAAACCTTCCTCCTCCTCCTCCTCCTCCTCCTCCTCCTCCTCCTCCTCCTCCTCCTCCTCCTCTCCCCGAGTCGTTTCAGTTTTCTTCACGTCGGACTTCATTCACTGCTCTTGTTGCATGCATAACAGTTTGTCCTTAATAGCAGCGGGAAAGGAGTCCTTCGTGATTTTATCTTTTCCAGAGATTGATATCTTTATCGTGTTCCTACAACTTTTCCTCGGAACGCAATGGAACAAATGAGTGTCTAACGGTAATTACAGAGCTGTCGCTTTTCGTTGCCGGGTACGATCGGGGTAATTGGATAATACACCGGTGGCTACTGTTATAGGTTCTGGCTCTGTTTATGGCCCTTGCACAAGCCGTAATTAGCATCCAAGTCGCAACGTGTGTGGGACACGGCTGTTTAAACTTGGTGATGCCTAATTCAGGGTTGAAACGTGATATACCATTGCATCAACAATTCACAAAATCAATTTTGAAATGGGTGGTTTCATGGGGAATTAATTTCGGCCGAATATCAGGCAAGAAAAGCATTCGGCGATTTTCAGAGCTGCCTTGGTAATTGGGGTTTTGTGTGCATTTAGAATACCAACTTGATTTAAAAGTGACTTTACAAGAACGGTTTATTAAGTTCCCATGACTTAGTTATCGAAACTGCTTATCATTTTTAGGCTTCTGAGCCAAATTAAATGCTTAGGGAAATTTACTTGGGTCCTCAAGCGACAGATATTAGAAATACGGTCCTCAATCGCCAGATATTAGAAATACGGTCCTCAATCGCCAGATATTAGAAATACGGTCCTCAAGCGCCAGATATTAGAAATACGGCCCTCAAGCTACAGATATTAGAAATATGGTCCTCAAGCGCCAGATATTAGAAATACGGTCCTCAGGCTCCAGATATTAGAAATACGGTCCTCAACGCCAGATATTAGAAATACGGTCCTCAAGCGTCAGATATTAGAAATACGGGAGTTTTCCGTGAGTTATGATCTATATAAGTTACTGAATGGGTAGGGAATGTTCAAGTAAACAATAGGGTTAGCCTTCGACTGCTGTTTCTCCATATATTTTTCTTTCTTATTCTTTAACGAAGCCCATCTGATTCGTAAGCGATATCATTTTCGTGGGAACCCCATTGTTATGACGGGTTCTCTGTTCAGGGAGAAGTTTTTTTTATGTCCACTTACTTTACTATTATGGGAAGCTATTGCCCCGTTATTGGCAGTCTGAAAGGTGCTTTACATTATTCATAGCAGCCGAACTGCCTCGAATGATAATGCTGAAGGTGATAAAATTCTCCAGTTAGAGATCTTGTTACTAAGTCGATTTACGACTAGGTGAAGTTCCGTCTGTTTGAAGGGTAATAGCTCCCATGCCAGATGAGGCAACCGTTCTCTTTTAGCAGACGAAAGAGGGCGACTGTTTCGCTCCGGTCAAAGTTGAAAAGTGGTATTGGCTAAGCCATGGCCCAGCATATCATTAGATAATCGATCGTAAGGTCCCGCTTGCGGGAAACAAATTTAAGGCAAACTTAATCTCAGGCGCACTATTTTTGGCTCACTTTTTTTTTAAGACAAAGAGTATGGGATCGCCCCATATTTCGGTCTTTGTTTAAAAAATTCATGTAAACAATGAAGTAGTATAAGATTACGAGTGAAAATGTTCGCCTGCGCTGTCAAAAGGATAGTGAAATTGAGTGGTGTTCTGTTGAACTCCAATTGTACTTTGTCTCAAGTTTATTTATTCTAAGACCGTTATGTGCCGGATTCTATGTAAATACTAGCTGACCAACCCGGCGCTGCCCGGGAAATCTCTGAATGACAACCAATGAACTCTCTCTCTCTCTCTCTCTCTCTCTCTCTCTCTCTCTCTCTCTCTCTCTCTCTCTCATTCCTGTTAAGATAGTTGCTTCAGTTACATTGCCAGCATTTGTGTCATTTTATATTTCACCACTTCTCACCCCCCATTCCTATCGGGACTGAACTTGGACTTCAAGGGCATCGGGAGTGTCTCTGTTCATCCCAGCGATCTCGAAAACTAGGGATTAGACTAATCTCTGTCATTTTTGACATTTTATTTTTCAACCCTTGTCACCCTCCCCCTTCCTATCGGGGCTGAACTTGGACTTAAAGGGCATCGGGAGTTTCACTGTTCGTATCAGCGACCTCAAAAACTAAGAATTAGACACTAATATCTGTAGTTTTCGGTTATTTTTACATGTCACCACCTTCCCACCACTTCCCATTGGGACTGAACTTGGATTTGAAGGGCGTCAGGAGTGTCACTATTCTTCTCAGCAACCTCAAAAAATATGCCCTGTAAGGGGGGTAGTGCCATCAGTGCTCCTCGTGCGGTGCATTGTAGGTATTACTTAAGGTTTTTTGCAGCGTGCCTTCGGCCCCTAGCTGCAACCCCTTTCTTTCTTTTGACTTTACCTCCTTTCATATTCTCTTTCTTCCATCGTACTTTCCACCCTCTCATAACAATTGATTCATAGTGCAACTGCGAGGTTTTCCTCGTGTTACACATTTCAAACTTTTACTGTCAATTTCTGTTTCAGCGCTGAATGACTCCATTGGTCCCAGTGCTTGGTCTTTGGCCTAAATTCTATATTCAATTCAATTCAATTCAAAAGCTATGGATTAGACACTAGTATCTGTTGTTTTTGGTTATTTTCACATGTCACCCCCTTCCCACCCCCCTTCCTATCAGGGCTGAACCTGGACTTAAAGGGCATCAGGGATGTCACTATTCTTCTCAGCGACCTCAAAAACTATGCATTAGACATTAATATCTGTCGTTTTCGATTATTTTAACATGTCGCCCCTTGCCACCCTTTCTCACCCCTTCCCTATTGGGGTTGAACTTGGACTTAAAGGGCATCGGGAGTGTCACTATACATCCCAGCAACCTCGAAAACTATCGATTAGACACTAATATCTGTCGTTTTTGTAATTCTTACATTTCACCCCCTCACCACAACCCCGCCTCCTTTGGTGGCAGTGATGTCTTACCCCCCATAGTGTTCTTTCCCAGATGGTAAGTCATATGTATACCAAGTGTATGTGGAACACACTCACATATATATATATATATATATATATATATATATATATATATATATATATATATATATATATATAGATATATAGATAGATAGATTACAGTATAATCAATATTCCGAAGTAATCCAGAAAGATTCTGAGTGGATGGACAACATTAAAAACCATAAATGTCAACTCATATCCATGTTAAGGGAGAATAGCATTTACAGAAGGATTCAGTATATTATAATCTGTATTCTGAAAGGATCAATAAAGACTCTGAGTGGATAGTCATTTTGGAGACCCAAATGTTATCACATTCCCCAGATAATGGCCAACAGCCACTCCTTCGAATTCCTGAAGCGGCTCTTAGCCATGTGTCAGAATGTGATAGGAATGTATTCCCTATATTGTGTGCCATGTGGGTATGGAGGAGCACTGCAATACTCCCTTGTCAGGTTCCTTGCTTTTTTTCTCATTTGGCTTTTACAGTTTGATGGTGCCACCTGGATAGTTGTGGTGTGTAGTTATGCAAGGGAATTTCATGTCTCCCCACATTGGGTGGGACAAGTAAGGGTTGTGGTCATGTAATGCACTTGTTTACGGTACTATATTCCTTATGAAAATTCAGCAGGTTAGCAACGTCTTATATATATATTATTATATATATATATATATATATATATATATATATATATATATATATATATATATATATATATATATATATATATATATATACACTTATATATTTATATATGTATTTATATTTCTAATGAGAGAAATTTCAGGAAGCATAATACTGAACAAGATTAATTTTTTCACTTTCTCGACCTGATAGTGAGATGATTATTATTATTTTTTTTTTTGGCACTGTCAACTTAATACCCTTATCTGGCTCATGCCTTAATGAAAAAGGTGAAAAGATGAAAAAGTGCCAAAAAAAAAGGAGCTTGATATTGAAGGAAACGATAGACCATCATCTTGCTAAGAGGTTGAAGGTGTAGGGACTCGTGTCTATCAAGAACATAGAAAGTAAAGTTACGTTCTTTTAATATTTTTCAGATTCTAGGGTTTCTGTAATATTCAAAGGACGATTGATTTAATTCATTTTTTATTGTTTTCATCTCTGTAATGTAAATATTCATTCCCAGCTTATGTATTCTGAGGTTCGATTCAGAGGTTAAAGGCTTGAACGCTTGGCCGCTTAGTGACTGCAAATCATGTTCAATAAATGTTGCATGTGCATTTAATGTACAATCATCTCTCTCTCTCTCTCTCTCTCTCTCTCTCTCTCTCTCTCTCTCTCTCTCTCTCTCTCTCTCTTTATGTTCATGGTTGTATTTGTGTGTTGTCTTTGTTGTTAGTTGTATAATTATAGATGGATCAAATATCAAGTAAGCATATAAAACTGGGAATAAGGAATAAATACCACTGTGGATTTGGTATTTCATTGCTTCTTATTTCTCATTGTCCATTATTTTTTCAGTCAAAAATACAATTTTCTATTTATTTACAACTGTAAGAAAATAGTTCTCTAAGAAAATACAAGTAACCTTAATTCACTTTTAGACTGTTAAAGGGAACAACAGTTTTTTCAATGCAAATACAGCCTGTCCCTTGAGCTGTTACCCCTACCAGGCGATCATGTAACACCAGACAGGCCACCTCATCTCTTCCCACATTAATTGGTTGGCAATTTATGGCTCATATGGTTGACAATCTTTCCTTTCCCCCTACTGCCAAGCTGTGGAATTCTCTTTCTGCTTCTCTTTTTTCCGACTTATATGTTGTATTTTTTACACTGGTTCAAGTATATTAATTTGGTTACTTTTTCCATTGATAGCTTTACATTTAGCAAAATCAGCAGCACATTTTGTCATATTTTTAAAGAGGTTATTTAAAATGTATTTATTTATTATAATAATTAAGCATAAAACTAAATATATAAGTTCAGAAATGATCTATTTTTCAGTTGAAAAGTGATTATAAGTTTATTATTTAGCAAGAATATACTTGTTGTAATTCTGAATGGTTATTTTTAGCTTCAAGCTCTTGATTTATATTTGTTAAAATTTTAAGTAAAAAGTCTGTGTATTTGAAGGGTAAAGTCTCAAACGCACGTACAGTACATACTCGACCCAAAACTTTGTTGGAATACAAACCGGCAAATCACCTATTCATCGCTTTGGGGCACACTCTTGTTACCCATGGTGAGAACTTTGGCTGCTCGCTGACTGATTAAGAATTCAAGCGGAAAGCGATTGCGTCGGGTATCAATGATTTCATGACACCGTGATTACAGACCCCCACCCTAATGAGAGGAACCGTTCCACGGAAGCTCTGGTTTCGACGTAGGCACGGCAGCCGGCTATAATTTTGCTGTCAGGTGCGTAAGTGGAATACTGAATTACAAATCAGTCCATCCGTACCCCCGTCGTATTTTTCGTATAGCCTGGTGCGTGATCAGTGACTTACGTTATGGAAGATATATAACCACTGCCAGGAGCCTTTTATTATTTACTAATTGGAGGGCCAACAGCAACAGTAAATCAAAACTGTTTCGCGCAGAGTATTTGCAGACTGCTCCTGAGACAAATGGGGCTGTGTCTGAAGCAACGAATGGTTTCTTTTCCTTTCGCTAATTAAGATTTGTTTGGATCGATTGGTTTGCACGGTTTGCCTTCGCTTATCTTTTAATTGCCTGGAGGTTTGCTAACGCTCAGGACGTTCTGAAGCAGTAATGTTATCGCGTTAGGAAATGAGAAGTTCTGTACTTTATCTACTGTTGGGATTTTCAAAGCATTTCAGCCTTAGTCACTGTAATTCCATAGATCTGGTAAAAGCGACCAGTAGATATTTTAATGAACATCATTTTATCTTATGCGCGCTCGGTATCGTTAAGCAAGTCTACTGATACAGTGTTCCATTGACAAGTCAGATGTTTTGCCGGTCATTTTCCTTTTTAAATATGTCAAGATATTGTGCTCATTAGTCTTTACTTGATCTAAGACTTATATGGTTAGTGAGTATTGTATATGAAATTTTTTAATCACGCTACCATTCTTTTTCAAGCTTATCTTGACAGAAATTAAAGAAAGACTGGCGATATCAATCAAAAGGACATAATGAGCTAGGTAGCTTTGTGCAGTGATAAACCTCATCACCATCATCATTATCATCATCATCATGGGTTACGGAGGGTTGTTAGCCTTGATTTATAGGCTTCTGGTAATTAAACGTCCCGGTGTGGGTGTGGGGAAGTGGGAAAACCGCGCACCCTTTACTTATCTCACATCTGGCGGGCGTTGCGCGTTACTTATCGCGCATCTGGTAGCTCTTTGCCGTTTTGATTTTATTTGAGATGCGTCAGAATTTCGTTGCTGCCTTCCGGGAGTTTATTTATGGACTAAGTTTTGTTTATTTAAGAGTAGGAGAATAGACTTCAGAACTAGATGTTAGTGTTTTGTTTTTGTAACCCCTGACAAGCCATGTGATCATCTTGATTTTGGTATTATTGCAATATTAAATAGTATTTCCTGTAATGCTGTTATCATTTTGTTATGGCAGCTCTTGTACCACATGCAAGCTAAGATATTGCAATTAAAAGAAATTGTTGAACAGCTGGATGGATTCTCATGATAAAATAATTTTTATTTTTCACTGTAACTGTTGTTTAATATTTTATTTGATTATTCTACCAAGACCTCAGTGAAAATCAAAGCACGTTTTCCTTTACTGGGTTTAAGTTTCAGACTTGATAAACTAGGATTGGCTTAGTTTTTACTTTCCATCGTTTTATTTCTTCTCTTCATTCTCCTTCTCCTCTTTTTGTTGCCTCTGTTTCTGATATCTTGTTTTATTTTCACTCTTCCTTCCCTTTTTGCTTTTGGTAATTTCCCAGAAGTAATTGTTCCAGACTTACTTGTTTGTTTAGTTTGTGTTACTTTTCATCAGTAAAATGTTGATTTATCTTCATCGACATCTCAGCAATTTTTGGTAAATTTTAGTAAAAGGGGTAATGAGATCTTTCGGGGTTTTAATGTTTTTATTTTTTTAATTTTTAGTAAGTTCCTCCTCAGACTTGGACTTAAGAATGAAAAACACCCCCCCAGATTTCAGTGTTCGGCCACGAGAAAGGTCGCTTCATGTTACTATTTTAAAGTTCTTAACATATTTATATATATACACACATATATATACTCAGTGTGGATATCGCCGATTAATCATTCATGAGATTAGGTGGCGAATTTTGTTGGTGACTTTCAACTTTAAACCAATCAATCAGGCTTATTGTTTTGAGCACATACTTTTTTTGCCAAAGAGCTTAAAGCGTATCTTTAAGAATATTTGTTATGGGTTCATGTCACCAGTCACCAGTTGTTGAGAGGAGAGAAAATAAAAAAAAACATTTGATAAAAGAGAGATGTGTGTCGTTTTGCAAGCAAAAACGATAACTAACGACAAGAGTTTCCTTCATTAGCTAGGTAAACCCCTTAGGGGGGTAGTGCCCTCAGTGCTCCTCACGCGGTGCACTGTAGGCATTACTTCAGATTCTTTGCAGCGTCCCTTCGACCCAAAGCTGCGACCTTTTTCATTCCTTTTATTGTACCTCCGTTCATATTCTCTTTCTTCCATCTTACTTTACACCTTCTTCTGACAATTGATTCGTAGTGCAGCTGCGAGGTTTTCCTCCTGTTACACCTTTCAGTCCTTTTAACTGTCAATTCCTGTTTCAGCGTTGAATGACCTCATAGGTCGCAGCGCTTGGCCTTTGACCTAAATTCTATATTCTATCTGTCTATCATTAGCTAAGTACTTGTGCCAAAATACCCATAGTGTTCGTTTTTATTTTCCACTAGAGTGAAACTAAGGTCTCCTAAGATCTTTCGTCTGGCTCAAAACAACTGCAGAGCAGGTATCCAGTAGTCTGAACGCTGAGGAATTCCTTATCTCCTCATTCCATTTATGTGTAGGGTTTAGTGCTAATTAAGAAAACATTAATGAATTAAGAGATAGATAAGCGGACCAGGGTAATTAGTATATTTCCAACTCATGTTGTTTGTTTTACCAAGCTTTGTTCTTCATTGATGTGCAAGCTATCTATTTGTTATTCTTTTTTATTTTTATTTTTTCTTGTTTTTCCACACATGAGCTTTCTATTCTAGGAGAGCTTGTATTGCAAGTTAATAGCAGGGTATGTTCATTATTATTTTAATATTACAAAGCTAAGCTGCAACCTGACTAGTAAAAGCGGAATGATACAAGACCAAGGGCCCCATTTGGGATAACACCCTAGTACACAAGTGGAAATTGAAGGGTAAAGAATAAAGGGTAAAATATATATATAAGAAAATAAGGTATCACTAATTGAGATCAGTAATAAAGTAAAATAAAGAGACAAATGAATAAACTAAAAAAAGATTTGCAGTTCGAACTTCAGAAGTTCAAACGATTCATAAAATCAATCCACAGTTTGGTCACAACAGGAATAAAATTTATAGGAAACTGCATGTTAATCAAAGTAGCGCTACTGTTATCTGTCTCAAACGCGAAAAAGCAAGTGACCATCGCGTTACTTTACTGTTAAGTTTCAAGTGCAGTGAAAGAGTTCATATCTCCCTTATCATCGGGGGCTCGTAATAGCATCTTCCACTCATGTTCACGGTAATCTGTTGTAAGCCTCCGCTTAGCAAAGATAAAAGGGTTACCGGTTACAAAGAGGCGGCGCCTGGGAGTGGTATCAATTACATGCGCAGTAGAAGGGAGAAGTAGATAGCTGAAGGCCCTTGTTGGGTAGGAAGGTAGGACAAGGACCCTGTTGGCGGTGAGGGAAAGGGCGGGCGTAGGATGGGGATCAGGAGGGCGAAGTGTAAAATCCCAGAAACACCTCCACCTGGCTCCTCCTTCTAATACATTGGCACTCCCTCACTCCCTCCAGCTTCCAGCCATGCCCCCGTCCCCCAACCGTTGAATCTTCTGTTCCCTCGAAGGCCACGACATCATCTACCCCCGCCAAGGGGTCTTCTTCTTCTTCTTCTTCTTCTTCTTCTTCTTCTTCTTCTTCTTCTTCTTCAGGGGCTTGATGGCTTTGTTGGTCACACGGCCAGCCCTTTCAGGAGTAGTGATATGGTAGTCGAAGGATGAGTAGAAAGGATCGGCGAGGTAGCATCAACGAGACACCTTTTGGCAAGGTTGTTTATATTGGCGGTTCCTGTGTGGAAGACGTGGAGAGGGAAAGTGACTTCTGAATGATTCACACTGACGGGTCTTGTTTTTATTCTTCATTTTTATACACCTTTATAACCTGCCATTCGGGTGGTGCGATTTTCTTCTTTGCTTGACAGTAAGAGTGTAAGAGACTGCTTCAAGTTGTGTATAGATTTTGGGTATTGGTGGTTAGGATACAAAGGCATAAAACTTGTTCTAGTGGCGACAGGTGTACCGAAGGTGAAAAGACAAGAGGAAATATATTTGGAGTTAAAAAGAATATGATGTATTTTAATGAGAGACCATTTTGTAAAGATAACCAGT
>NC_089787.1:39339906-39372406 GCF_040412425.1 Macrobrachium rosenbergii
TATTTTCAAAATAGTTTTTCATATTCTTTTCATTAAATGGCTCTTGAAAACAAAATATGTAAAGTCAGTAGTAATTATTTAAGCCAGTCGTCAATTGAACTCGAGCATCATACAACGTCTTACATCATAATTTTTATAAACCAACTGAATATATATGTTTGCTGGCTGTATTGAACGAACTGCTTTATTGGGAAGCATCCCTTGACCTCTTAAATCATTGACATTGTACTGAATGATTTGAGTTATAAACTGACGTCGCAACTGTGGTCATTTGCCTCGAAAGTACATTATTTCAAATAAAAAAAAATTTTAACTTATTAATATTCATCATACAATTGTGATATAACTACAGTAATACAAATAATGAAGATGCATATCATGTGAAAACGACCAGCTCGTTCATGACTTAAAACTACTTTCTCTTCACAAGCCCTGGAAAGACGATAATTACCCTCATCATCTCAGCATTAACAAACTGTAGTTTTTATATGTTGTTGTTCTGTAGTAGGACTGGAGATCTTTGGCTACAATACTAACCACCAATTAAGAAGATCGTTGTTCTTACGGTACATGGAGTTGGCAACCTTGTGTTCTTATTGCAAGGTCGATAGCAGCAAGGAAAGTAAATGAACCTGATAACATTCGGGAAAACTGAAGCAGGAAAAGAATGAAAAAACCTTGTGTTCTTATTGCAAGGTCGATAGAAGCAAGGAAAGTAAATGAACCGGATAACATTCGGGTAAAACTGAAGCAGGAAAAGAATTAAAAGGATTAGCAGGAGGGAAAGAAGCATTCACCTCGTTCTCTGAAGACATTTAAAGTTGTCAGCGTGTCCATGCGCAAAACCAGTTCTCAAAAATAACTAACAAATAAATGAAATACGCTAGGTGCTTTTATGCGTCTAAGAAACACCTATGCAAATGGATAGGTAGGACTTGGCAAGCCTATATTATTGTAATAAAGAAGACTGTCTTTAGGACGAAACAGAACAAGTCTGAGAACTGTAATTGATATTCAAAACAAATTGCTCAGCATTGGAACCCTATTCATGACTCGTTTACAGAGTTTATGTAAATGTATATACTGTTCCAAGATGTATATACTTGTTAAGCATCAAAGCACTGAATCAGATTACCAAAATGTAAATAAATCTTGGTATTACATTAATCTGGGCTTGTGTTAACACACTCTCTTGCTCGTGCGAGCAGTTCGATAGAAAAAAAAAATCATTGCCTCTTTTTTTTATTTCGTTTTTTCCTCGTTCAATTCTATTGGCGGCAAAGGTGGGTAATTCAGGCTCCAATAAGTTTCTTATACAACTATGCAAACTGGCCTTGTATGGTAATGTATTACTCTTTGAAGTTCGTTTGTTACGTCTGTCACCATCCTAATGGTCCACAAAAATGTTAGATGGACATTACATGGAAATTGATTATTCCCATTAGCTATATTATCGAATATATGCATACCTTCGCAGTGTAAGCATCTGCATTCCTCCATCTATGTCCAGTCCAGAGTCTCTCTCTCTCTCTCTCTCTCTCTCTCTCTCTCTCTCTCTCTCTCTCTCTCTCTCTCTCTCTCTCTCTCGCTAGCCATCCACGGTGGTCTCAGAGGGATAGACGACCCGAATGATGGGATAATGACATGTGATTACCCTATTGATATCATTTACATATCAAGGCATCCATGTAATTTGCATTCGATTTCCATAATCACGGAGCCGGTGCTTTCGTTTCATTTCCGAAACCGAATGTTTTTAATGGTCATTTTCTTCTAGCCCTTTCGGGTCCGCTCTCCGTTAGGCCTCTGGATGGCGTAAAAGTAAAGTGGCCCTTTTTGATGTTGGAGAGCGCAGCGGCCGTAATTACAGCTGAGGTAATTATTTGATAAAGTCTAAATCACCGTGTTATAAACCATCCCGGTGGCAATGGTTAGTTAAATGCTGCTAATTATACCTTTGAACAAAGAGGACATGCTCTCGACTCGCTACATTAATCTGACTATAATAATAACCAAGTGGCTTCCCTGCACCGCTTCTTCTTGCCCCTCCCCCCACCCCCACCCTCCATCCTCCTTCCCCCTTAGTATTGCTCCCTATACCCTACTTGTCACATCACAACTAGGACCTACTTTTATATATATTTCTTTAATGACATTTTCTTTCTTTTTTGTTGAATGCATAATATGCCATTCTACTTTCGAAAATAATGTATGTTCCTATTTAATTATAATGTGGCTTTTAATATAGTTTATGATATCTAGCTTTCTTTTGAAGCTGCAATTAATCATCGTTAAACCCTTTAATAAAGGCTACCTCGCCCTTTAATAAGAGTTATCTTGCCCTTATAAATGAGGCTTACAGCCCGCGAAATGAGGACTGCATATGGCTATCTAGTTCTCAAGTTAAGCCCTGGGAACCCCCTCCCTTCTCCTTGTAGGGGTATTAATTACAGGCAGGATATATATTGTTATTGTTCTCCCGAGATATATTAACGTAATTCGTTTGTACCTTGATACTATCGCGTTCGCGAACTCATGCATCACTTGTATGCATCTTGCCATTGTACTTTTATTCTTATGTTGATTTCGTATATCTTTTTTTTTTTATTTATTTATGCCAGGGAGTGACTAACTAAGTCATGGAAGCTTGAGGTTAAAGGTTATGCCACCAAATTTCCACTCAGCGGTCTGTTTTTGAATAAATTTCGTATATTAGTAATGATATAGATTTGTTACTGTAAGTCTGTTTTATTTAGTAATTGATTTTCTGCCATATTTTCCCTTTTTCCGTTTATTCCTACCTTCACATATCCACATCCATCTCTCTTTCTGTCCGGGCAGTCAAGTAGATGGTATTTTGGCTTGCTCCGAAGGAACTGGCGAGCTTCATGAATAATGATAATGAAAATAGTTTTTTGTCATTTATTGCAGCTTTTTTTTTTCTTTGCTGCTGGAGAGAAATGCGAATTCCCATTCGATATTTCAGAACGGGTCCCCTTCACTCAGGACCCTTCATTCTGTAGTTTTTGGGTTATCAGTTCCAGTTCTGTGATTTAATCTGAGCCTGAAAATTAGCTTCATCCCTTCTTGCCCAACTTTTGTTGTCATATAATCGATCAAGCTGTCAGGTATGTGTGTATGTGAGGCACATTATCAAATTAATTTAATCATTATTATTGCAAGTCGGGGTATGGATGTAGTACTTATCTTCATAAATAATAATAATAATAATAATAATAATAATAATAATAATAATAATAATAATGTAAGTCGAAATATGGTTATATTTCAAGTCGAACTTAATGTGTTAACCACCTGTGATTCGCTACATAATTATGGTGGCTCAGCCGTCGTCTTCATAAGGAATAAGGATCACAAGCCATAAAGATGCTGTGAGGATAACGTAATAATTCGACAATAAATCAGCAGTATGTTAATCAATTTCTGGCTGCATCACCTACTATTAAGCCCTTTATTGCAGCAAGGAGATTTATACAGTAATTGACGATATGGTTTGTAATGATGAATTCCTCTGCGGCCGTAAATGTTAAGTAGGCGGTGTGATTCTCTCCCTTCTACCCCTTCTGTGGCGTAACCTCTCACTCTCTGCCTCTATGGTTTACAAAGTTATGCAGCTAACCTTTCTCTTTGCGTGCCACTGTCACCTTATTTTTCTCTTCTTTAATTTTATAATCCCCTGGCGTTCTGATTTGTGGAGTCTTCCTGTACCCAAGGAAGTGGCCCTTACCTTGTTTCTTAAAAGGTATAGTCGTCTTCTATAACCATACTGTTGGTGCTGCCTTATCTGGTTTCTTGGGGAGGTATGGTCACCTTCTATAATTATGCCGTCGTTGCCATTGCAGCTATGAAGATGTTGAGTAATATTTTTCTTATGACAACTGCTACTTTGAATTGTGATCTTGAATCATTTATATTTCATGTAACTGAAATGACCTGACTCCTTTTTATAATTAAGAATCACTCGTATTCCGTCTACTGCAATAGGTATCACTTTGCCATTGCTTTCAAGAAGTTCTTGTTTTATGTGTAAACGTCACGAACTCAAGTTAACCGATTTTGTATAATTTTTCTTCCCTTTTACTTTCAGGATTTGGATTTTTCCCCCTTCAGTATTTATAGAGATTTTTAGCATGTTATATCAAAAGGGGTTTGATTCTCATCAATACTTTTTTTTTTCCTACCTGCCAGGCTTATTTTGGGGGGAACTTTTCCCCGTCTTGGTTTTTACATCGTAAAATCTCCAATAAATAGAGCTGGTGACGTTTATGTTGCTTTTTATTTAAGAAACTTCATCACTTCAGACCTATAAAATTACTACAGTTTATAGTCACCAGTCGTCCTCTTCATCATAGAAATCTAAATAAACTGTACTTTAAAAGTATTTGCATACTCTGTTGTATAAGACTTAAAATGTTTTCACCTTTCTCTTTTTATTTTGTAATTTTCATGTCATTTTGTCGGTACTGATGTATTTCCGCTTTTTCCATGAATTACAGCTCAAATAGTTTTACTCGTTCACGTGAAAGCCTCGATTTCACTATTATCATGATGAAGTTCTGTTGGCTTTTTATTCACGTATATTGTATTTTCGTCACTGAGGAATAGAAGTGATTACTCGAAACTGTTTATGACGAGATGTTTGGGTGTAAATCACTGTGGGTGAATTACTCTAAGCATCGAAGTTGTGGTCACGCTGTGCTTTGTGGGCAGTGTCCCTCCGGCCCCTAGCTATAACCACTTTTTGGCTTTTACTTTATGTTCATTCCCTCTTTCTTATTTCCATCTTGCTGTCCGACCTCTCTAACGAGCATTTCATAGTGCAGCTGTGGAATACTCTCCGAGTTTCACTTTTAGATCCTAAAGGTACTTATTCTCATTTATTTTGTGGATCTCTTTATCTTGCGGTCCTGCACTCCAACCTTCTCTTTTCATTGTTTAAAGAGCTGATTGGCTGTAAGCGCCCCATTGCTTTTCATTATAGCCTGAGTATCATAATTAATTCATTCGTTTGAAATTGTGGTTTTATTGATAAAATTGCTGTTTTTGCATAACATACATAGAATGGAGACGTTACCGCTTGAATGAGATGTGGGAATGTTAGGTTTAATGAAACGAAGAGAGAATTGAATACAACATAAGAATTACCCATCTGTTTGCTAATTCATGCCCATATAGCGTTCAGAGATGTAATTCGGAATTTCATTATTTTTTTTTCCTCACATGTGTACATTTTATCCAGTTTCACATTTATGCATTCTATCCTTTCTATGCTTTCTGTCCTTTTTTCACACGTGTGCATTTTCTTCGTTTTTCTAAACGAGTGCAATCTTTTTCATACATATGCCATCTTTCTCACACACGTACACTCTATATCCTTTTTTCTCATCGTGCATTATGTATTCATTCATTTCTGGAGAAGCATGCTTTGCATGTTGATTATCCTTCAGGATTGTTCCTCACAATAGATTTGCAGAATTATTCAGTATCCTAAGAGAAATTCTTTCGTTTTCCTCTTGCGTGCATGAAATCACGGTCTTCGTTATTAAAAAGTTTCCTTTTAACGGTTTTCTGTTACTTTGCTTGCTCTGTTATTTTTGTTATTTAATTTTGATAAATGCAATGCTCAAGTATTAATTCTTTTATATCGTTACTTTAGTAACTGGTCGTCGCCTCCCAATTTTCTTCTTAGGTGGGAATTATTGTAGGAAAGTAAATAAAATATTATTTGGTCCGATATTCTTACCGAAAACATGTTTAAGTTACCCGAGTCTCCTATGAAGAGACTTCGCCTTGATTGATACTATTTTATAAAACTGAAGTCCTCCATCAATTTTTATATTAAAAGTGTTATAGCGTAGCACTTTATTCTTTTTGTATTGTCGTTATTCCCTTTATCTTCTATCAAAGATTTTCTTGCATTTACTATGACATGACCTAAAAATATTTATGGAGGTTACCTATAAAAATGAATTTTTGGGCGCAGTAACAGATGTTATGCTAGAAACTGTGTGATACATCCTCGAGAACGTTGCTTTATTCAACGCTGAGAAATGGATTTTGTCTATAATAATTCCTCAACATCTGCTCAACATGAATTGCGATCATTTAACAGTGACGCAGACTTGAAGAGGAATTTATTAATGATATCATCTTCAAATATAAATAAGAGTTGGAGCGTCAGGCAAACGAGCTGTCAGTGTTTTGGATGTGTTGGAGAATGAGAGCTGATGAGGAAAGAAACGGGCGAATGGCGTTTGTTTATGTGAAGAATGATGGACAGTGTCCATTACCATGTTGATTGTGTGATTGTTGTGAAAGGCCATTTGTTTAATTCTTTCTAAACAGTTTCTCGATGCCTTGTTTTTTTATGATTTAAAAATTGTTTTATGATTTCAAATTCTTTCCTCGGTATAATGTATATGTATATACTTTTATATAGAACGGTTGTAGCATCACTCAACTAAGGATTTGTGGATATTTTCATCAGAAATCTATCAAAGAGATGTGATAGCCATTCGTTACAAAATATTTCGAAGAGAACGCACTCACGACTTTGAGTATAACTAATGGTAAATGCATCCATTTAATTCATCATTTACTGTTGCATCCTTGTAATCGGAAAAGTAAATATAGATTTATCGTGAGAAGGCCAGTCTCGTAAAAGGCCTGTCACATAGTTTTACTGGTTTTCCTTGCAAATTTCGTTAAAATGTTCAAATGGCTTTGTTGTTCAAAGAAATAAAAAAAAACGGAACTAAAACTTACATACAGGATATGATTATTTTATAATTGTATAAAAAGCAGAGTGCATGTGTTCAGCAAAGAAATGTTTCCACGAATCATTTGTTCAGCGTTTCGAGTTTTTCTCTTAACTTTTCTACGCTGCGGCAGATTTCCGGTTTTGCGAAGGTAATTAAGGGGGCCAAAAGGTGACTTCATGTTTCCAGGTTTCAGGAACCACTTTGTGTCACAGAACCCTCTCGTGATGGAGATAAGATTAATACGAGGGTAATTCGTGTGCAGATTTGTTCTTGGTGATGCATGTTTGTTTCTTTCTCTCTCTCTCTCTCTCTCTCTCTCTCTCTCTCTCTCTCTCTCTCTCTCTCTCTCTCTGAGTTAAGTTGTGCGAGATAATGCGATAAAGATGTGAATGAAGGCTTGGGAGAATTCTCTCTCTTTCCTCCTCTCCTTTTATCTTCTCTTCGTACCCCTTTCATTTCCTTTCTCCTTTTTATTTTCTCTTCTGCTTTCATCCCTTCCTCATACCTTATAGGCCCTTTCCCTTTATTTTCTCTTTCACTTCCATTTGCGCCCGTCTTATTAAACTTCATTCCTTCTCTTTTGCTCTTCCATTTTCATCTTTCTCCGCTTTACATCCTCCTTCCCCCTTTCCATCAAACTATCCACATCATCCCATTCCTTTCTCGCCTCTCCCACTTTTATTCTCTCCCCTATTTCGCCCAACCTCCCAATTTTATACCAGTTTTAAATCCCTTCCCTTACGATTGCCCCCCCCCCTTTCACGAACTTCCCCATTCCATTCACCCTCTTCCTTTTCAGTTAATTTCCTAGTTTCACTCACCTACCTTTTTATTCCCTCGCCCTTTCGTGCCCCTCCCAATTCCAAATTTTCCAGGTACCCATTTCTTCGTGGATTTCATCTTCCTTTTCTTGAATATCTTCTTAAAGCATCGCGATTTTATCTGCCGAGTCGTGTATCACTGCATATGCAATTGTCTACCGAGTATTACATGCATTGTTGGCTGCAATAATGGGTCTCCGAGTAGGATGATTTATTATGTAGCCTTGCCCGGCCCTTGATGTCATTTTTTGCCTCTTCACTTTTTATAACTCCGAGGGCAATATGACCCCGGTTATTCTCTTTCTCCCTTTTTTTTTTCTTTTTTTTTGTTATGGAGGTGTGGCGATGCTTAAGTAAACATTTCACCCCGGTAGTTTTATTTGATGAGATGACATTGGTTATTCCGGGATAATGGTGAGTCTAATGCATTAAGATTTTTATAGTTTAACAGTTTAATATACTGTTATTTTTGGTGATAACATTATTTTTCCTGGGAATGTGAAGTGTAAATTGCAAATAAATTGTAGTAGAAAGCGCCGTTGTATATCGTCATGCATATCTTTAAAAGAATGTGGACTTTGTCTTTTAGGGAATGCTCATTGCAAGTTTGAGATAGCCGAAGCTTTAACTCGCAGCAATTTATCGTTAGTTTGTCGCTAAACCTTTTGGGATTATTGTAATTGTCGAAGAACTATGTGCATGACCACACTTTACTAGTATTGTTTATCACCAGGGAACTTGATGGTTCAAGTTCGTAACCTTCCTCGTCAGTTATTATGAAATTTTAGCGTTGATGGAATACCACTTAAACTGCTTTTATTGCATGATTCAGATGGCGCGTTAAGTTGAGTTTCTAGCTGAGGGAATCACTGTTTCACCTACGTTACAATCCTACATATATCATATTGCTAAAACTTTTTCCTAAGTGTGAGATACTTTGCTGTTGTACAGCTAAGAATGGCGACTACGTTTGGTACAGACTGGCAAATTAATAGAACTAATGGTGTGCAAGAAATTTGCTGCAATCCGCTGTAATCATATAAAGGTTGTATTTTTTGGGGGTGGGGGTACGTCGCACATAACATGTAAGTCATGAAATAGGTAGATTTATCACATATAGCTTTTCAGCTATGCTTCTATGCCGTGCAGTCATCAGACCCCTTATGTACCAATACAACAATTGTCAGGATCTTCCTCAGTCGAAGGATATATCGTTTTACCAACAATTTGACTGTAGTGTTGGAGCTTTTTCACAGAGCGTCACAATGCATCATTCTGGTTTAGGGTCAGCGTTGTGTCAAGAGGTTGACGTCTCTTCGATTATAGCGAATAAAGATTTTTTTTCGTTTCATAGACTGCATTAGTGTCCTTCGGCAGTTGTTAGGGTCACTGAGTGATTGGGGAGGTCAAAAAGTCATCATGATTCATCGAAGGATATAAAAAATATTTTGAAGAAGTTTTCTCTTTTGGAATTGTCGCATTGTATTGTTTGTTCTGTAAATTTATGAGGCCTGGCATTATCTCTCTCCTAAATGACAGGGTACAGGTAGATCTCGACGTACCGGTAAGCGTCAGGTATGTGTGCGTACCTTATGGAACGCCAAGCTGAATTGAATGCGGTAGCTGCTCCCATCTGGATGAGAAAGAGAAAGTACCATATACATCACACTATAAATCACGCGCCGAATTAAACGGTTTTCGTCCGAAGCGTTGCCTTGTGAAATGCATTTGTGAGTTTAAGAGGGCAATAAAACAAGGTACCTATGACAGGTGAGATGCATTTATGGTCCATAAATCTTAATAAGCTAAATGACAGGAATTGTTCCTCAATATCAGCTGATTTGCTGTCATGTTGGGACTCGTCATTTTCATTGTTTTTTCTCTTCTTCTTGCGCAACTAAGGACGGTTTTTCTTTTCTTCTTGCGCGATAAGGACGTTAACTTTTGCGTAACTGTTTCTTGGTGTTTATTGATCTCTCTAGTTATGTGTTCTTTGTAAGTATAGTGTAAAAGAATGAATTATCCTATTATCCATCTTGATCTGAATTTTTAATTTCTAAAGGGCCTTCAGGTATAAATTTTGTGCTTAGATATTGCAGATGATTAGTTATCTTTTGAGTGGATTTACTCATGAAAATAAAATGTAAAAATAAAATGTACACACCATTTTATTATTATTTTCTATCCTGAGTTAATATATTTTGGCTTAAATTTTCGGTTTTTATTAACCTGAAGAAATAGTTAAAAGAATTTCATCATCCGGTTAATCTCATCTCAGTTTTTGTCACGGATGTACAGTTTGTTAGAATGTAATTTTTATTGCTGAGTTAACAAATCTCAAGTTATCAAAATATCTTCTTTTAACAAATTTTTACCTTGTAGTCTTCGTACGTTTTTTCAGGTAATGTTAACTCATTTTTTAATCTAGAAATTTTTTATTTATAATTCTTTAATTATTATTTTTTCCTGAATTTTTAAAATATTTTTACTACTCTTTTGTGTTGAAAAAGTAATTACAGTGAGAATATTCGGTTTTTGAAAAGAGGAAGGCATTTCAGAATAATAATGCACTCTTTATTATCTGCAGAATTGGTAGCACGGTTTAGGTTGAATTTGTTTTCAAATCGATTACTTTTTTTAACTGGCCGGTAAATATTCTGCTGCAAAAATTGTTTTTTTTATTATGACCTTTTTTATCCTGGAGGTATATAGAATTTTTCATTCAGAATCTCAGTCAAAATACATCAGATTTGGGAGCCATAAACCAAGTACATTACGTAGTTACTCATGTAGACATTTGCATTTGCATATTTCCGCCTCTTTTAGATGCTTATCGCCCTGCATGAATACGAGACTATAGGGGGAAGCCAGAAGAGGAAGGCGGCCTTCCTTCCCTTCCTAAAATGCGAGGAAGGTAATCTTCCCTTTTATGCCTCCGTCTACTTAAAGTATCTACTGACTACCCATCTGTTTACACCTTTTTATCAAGGTAATCAGACTTGCCCCACTTAGTACCATAGGCGGGGTAATACTAGCCTGCTTTTCTACTGGGTCTATAATTAAATGTGCATGCCATGAATATTAGTGGCACCGTTTAAGCCAGTTACTCGGAACGTACAATAGCTAAGCCGAGTGATAGGTAATGCTAAACTTGTAATTTGTCCAGCCATTTCACCGGAGCTCACCTTCTAGAGGCGACTCTACGTCTCACCTGCTCTTTTTATAGATTCTTCTAGCTTGCGGTTGGGAGGTTCTTGGGTTGGGAAGGGCTTCCTTGAAGCTCCCCCGCTCCCACCCCCACCCCCACCCTAATATAAAGCTTTCCAGGAGCTCGTATATCTGCTTGGCATTTCCTAGACTTATATGTATCTGTAAAGAATTTTCTAGATGCCCTTATGTTTATTTTGACTTCCCGTGTTAACGATACTCGTCATCGGTTTTAATTTTCTCTTCTTCGTTGAGAAATGCCGGTCCCATGCCAACAGCAGTCACGTTTTTAAAAGAACGCGTAGTCACTAAGATAGTTTTATTCCTTATTTCTATTTTGTGTTAATTTTTGCATCTACGGTACGAGGTGTTGCTTCACAAAGTCGTGCGTGTAATATGTTAATGGATTTTAATATTTTCTTAATTTCACATAGGATATTTGCCAATCATATTTTGAAGCAGGGACGATTTTAATATTTTTTTTTTTTTATATCCGAAATGTAACAATAGCCTACAGTGGACTGGGTCGCCATTTAACCAGTTTTTTTTTAATACTTTGAAATACATCCTGAGCCTGTAACGTTGGTATTTTAATACTTTCTAGACTGGGCCACCATTTTAATATTTCTGTCGTATTTGCAAATACATCTT
This sequence comes from Macrobrachium rosenbergii, assembly GCF_040412425.1. Taxonomy (NCBI): domain Eukaryota; kingdom Metazoa; phylum Arthropoda; class Malacostraca; order Decapoda; family Palaemonidae; genus Macrobrachium; species Macrobrachium rosenbergii. The sequence goes on from NC_089787.1 coordinate 39,351,368, forward strand.
GGGTCTATAATGTTCGTATATTAATACCTTCTGGAATGAGCCACCATTAGCATATTTACGTGCTCCTTGATATCTTTCAAGATCAGAATTTAGTGATTATTTCCTGACAGTAAAAGGAGAGCTTAGGGTCCACCTCTCGGATTTCTATTTTGTTATACTTCTTAAGTCTCTCATCCCAGGTTTTAATGACGCAGTCCGTCCTCTCTGCTAGCTGCCTTAATTTAACTGTTGCACGCCCATGCCTTGTTCATGGTGAAATGAAATCTGTTCTTTCTGAGAGCTTTTACCGGAGAAAAATTGATGGCAGAATCTGCTTTTGAATTTAGATATGCGGAATTCTGTGGGCATAATTTTTAGAGATATGATTTTTGGTATTATTATTATTGTTTGCTCCATTCGTAATTATATTCCCGTTATAATAGCTATCACGCTTTATTGTTAATTGCATTCTCTTCTCTCTTCCAGGCTGCATTGTTAATTATGCTTTCTTCTCGTATTCACCCTATATTGTTAATTACATTCTCTTCTCTTTTTATTAAAGGTTCGGTAAAGGCAGTTTTCTTGTCGTCCGACCCTTTCCTTTGTATTACAGTACACAGTTGCTTCAGCGAATTATTACTATTATTATTGGCATTTCATGAGATAGTAGATCCATAGTTTCCATTTTAAAAAAATCTAAAGCTTGGGCATTCTGTCTCTAGTGAATTAAGAAATACCCCAAGGCTGTATTTCAGAGATTGCTCGATTCAGATGATATTGAAATTTGGCAGGCAACCCAAACATTGTACCTCTGCGGTATGGATCATGCGTTTCGTGCTTTGTAATTACCCCTGTAAAGGCTCTGTTGCCGGGCAAGGAGCAGAGCCCAAGAACAGTCAGATGGGAGAACAGCGTTACGGGTCGTCCAGAGGGTGAAATTGATTGTAATATGCCATTAGGAGGAAAGCCCCTCCAGAACTGCGTCGGCAATTTGTAGTTAATCGGTTATTAGCAAAAGCGGTTTTATTTAAATGAATGGGAGATAAGGTTTTATGAAGCACTTGGGCTTAATGAGGTTCCTGAGCTATATGGTGTAATGTTGATTTTATCCACATGCTTTTGAGGCTAGGGCTCGCTGTCAATTAACTTTATAGCTGCTTCGTCTCTCTGCAGAGAGAGATAGAGAAAGAAAGGAAGATTATTTTCAAAGGTATTTAAAACTCTAATTTATTATTGACTGATTTATTGAATAATTAAAAGGCGTTACGGCTGCTAGAGTCTAACATTGTTTTAGACTGGTTTATTGAATATTTATATCATTTTTACTACAGTAAGGGGTATAGACACTGACTGATTTTGTGAAGGTACATTGTATATATATTCTAATATTTTGGGACGAGTCGTTTTTCAAGAAAGTAAGATACGTGCTGTAAAATTTGAGTGCGTCATATTTTTAGATTAAAATATGCTTAAGCCTTTTATACATTTATTCATTTAGACCGCAGTAACGTCACATTGAAAAGTTATAAATGAATATTCCCGGTTTTGCACTTACGTTATTTTACAGTTTTATATCATTTTTAACAATCTTCATCTTTTTTCTATTGATTTACAGTTAGAGATCCGACGCTAGACAATTTCCATCTGGTTACTTGAATAAAATTTACCTCCAGAATATAATGCACTTCACTGTTCTTAGCGTTTACTGAAGCTTTCAATCGCTTGAAGTTATAATAGCTCGCTTTTAACATCTTTTCCTTCTTTATCATACGTGTGGAGAATATTTCGTTGTGTTATGTTATAGTTATGATAAGGAGTTATTAAAGAGATTTCCTATAAATGGATCCACTCTCTGCTGCGGGTGAGAAGGGTGCGATATTAAAATTACTCCACATTTAAGATTCAGACAAATAATAACCGGGTTATCGTGTCTCATACTTTCATTCCTTTCGTTAATCGTAAAGACTCTTCAGTCCTCCAGTCTACGGCAGGCACCTAGCTTTGTAAATAACTTTTGCACTCGTGTGTTATAAAATTGTGCTCACCCATATGATTATTACCGTGAACGAAAAGGCAAGTATGAAAGAAAACAAGTCCTGTCTTGCCGGCACACAACGAGAGTGGCATCCTGCTGGCTTCAAGGTTGTTGTGTAACATATTATCCAGTTATCAGCTACTTTCCCTCAATTTATGGGACTGGACGCGTATCTTTCAGTCCTTCATTACACATTAGGAGGCTAGTTTTTCTTTTTATTTTTGCTGTTCCATAGAAATCATGAACATGCAGAAGAAGTAAGGATATATAAATTTGTTAGAATTTGTGGTTTGTAATGATTATTGCCATGAACAACAAGTAAAAAATGCGCCGAAGTTTCTTCGGTGCAATCGAGTTTTCTGTACAGCATATAATGCTGTATGAAACTCTCAGCCAAGGCCCATGAAACTCTCAGCCGCGGCTCATGAAACTTTCAGCCACGGCCGGGTGGTTGCCTGTGTTGTTGGTATCTATAGCGGTGCCAGACGCACGATCATGGCTAACTTTAACCTTAAATAAAATAAAAACTACTGAGGCTAGAGGGCCACAATTTGGTGTGTTTGAAGATTGGAGGGTGCATGATCAACATACCAATTTGCAGCCCTCTGGCGTCAGTTATTTTTAAGATCTAAGGGCGGGCAGAAAAAGTGCGAAAGCTACAGACAAATAACCATCTCAATAGTTTTCTTTTACAGAAAACTAAAAGGAGGGTATGGAAGAAACCCAGTCCTGTACTACGAATAAACATTGAAAGGTGATGGCATCCAACTGGCTTCAGGGTCAGTGCGTAATATATTATCCATTTAAAAGCTTTATTCCACATAATTTATGGGACTGGACACACACCATTCAAACCTCCTTAGTACTTAGGCTGCTAGTTTTATTCCGTAATTAGATTAATTTTCTTTTTATAACGGTTTGGATTTACAAAGGAAGTAAACGTATGATTTCTCTGATTCAGATATTTGTTAAGATAATCGTTCTGAACTAAAAACAAAAAAAGAAGTCCTGTTATATATTGCATCACATTATATGTAACGAAGGGGGTCATCCAGTTTACTTTGGGGTCTCTGTGCAACATATTAAAAAGAAATTATTTTCTTTCAATATAGTCTTTAATGTTGGTCAAGGTTCTGCTGATTTCTGTGAAATGAAATGTGTCTGAATTTCCTGGTACGTTGTCATGTATTGTGTATGAGATAGCTTTGCGAGAAAGAATCTAACTAATACGCATAAGGAATCTCTCTCTCTCTCTCTCTCTCTCTCTCTCTCTCTCTCTCTCTCTCTCTCTCTCTCTCTCTTGAGAATATGTATATACGTTAGCACTTCATCGAATATTCGTCGTTACGCAGTGTCTGTCCTCAGTATTGAAGGAATTATGAATAATGGACTTGTTTTCTTGGCGAAACTGCGGTCTGTTACACTGGAATGTTTCCTGTTGAAAAGTACTTTGCAAAACCAAAATGTCCTTTAAAGCTTTACTGACAAGTGTGTTATCATACTTGGGGCAGTGTTTTTTTTTTTTTTTTTTTACCGGAGGCATAATCAAGTCGTTGCGGTACTAAGCAGGGAAAATTTTGAATTTATGTTTCGCTGTAAGGATTTGTTAATGTATACTGGTTGGGTGTGTATTAATATTATATGTCTACTCTGAGAGCATTTGCATTTGTTTTTCTTCGTGCTGCACCTAACGTTTATGTTTAACGCCTCCAAAGAATGCTCTAAGGCAATCTTTTGTCAAGAAACAAAGAACTTTTTGCAATTTGAGAAAAAGTGCGACCACTTTCATTCACCTTGTATTAACTTATGCTTTAAATGGACGATTCGAGGAAAAAAAAGAAAATAAAAAGTTGCTTACCCTGCTTTTGATAGCACTCCGAATCCCGAACTGCATCAGGTATTGAGGGTTAGGTACCAAGCAATTATAGCGAGGTGCCAAGCAGTATATAATTAGATCAGTTCATCATTCAGATTTTAACTCTTGATTGCTGTGGGTTCGATATCTCATTCGTCTGTCTTATTCGGAAAATGAGTAAGCGCAGCCATAAAGAGAGAAAGAGAAATATTGCAAAGGTAAAAAGTTATCCAATATTGGTATTCACCAATTGTGACTTTTCGCATGGGACTGCATCCAAGTACTGTAGTACAAGAGTTGTAAACACAACAAACTTTGGCATTTCTTGTTTGTGTTTAACTCATGTAATTTCGATGACAAAAATTTTATGGGAATTCCGGGATGCCTCGGTCCGGGCAAGAAACCTCGTGGTCAGGCTGTCGCAACAAGTCTCGTACCCGTCTATCGTCTGATTCTCCTCGCAAACGTTTATGCAGTCATAAATGTTCATATACCTAACGTCTACATGGCATTATACTGTATAGGAGAATCGTTTATCGTATATTTTTCTCATCATTTTGTTTTATATATATATATATATATATATATATATATATATATATATATATATATATATATATATATATATATATATTTATATACTGTATACATACATACATATATATATATATAGTGTGTGTGCATGTGTATATTACATAATATATATGTAAATATATAAAAGCTTTCTTATATATATATATATATATATATATATATATATATATATATATATATATATATATATATATATATATATATATATATATATATATATACAGTATATATATGTTTATATATACATACAAATAAATATATATATATATATATATATATATATATATATATATGTGAGTATATATATATATATATATATATATATATATATATATATATATATATATATATATATATGTGTGTGTAAACAAATTTTCATCTTTTTGTTGCAAGTAACATGGTGGACTAATAAAACACGGACGCCAAAATAAGGAGTAACTGGTATGATATATAAGTATGTAGATTTGTTGAATACCATCGTAAATTTTATTTGCGCCATTGCCAAGAACTCTGTATTAAGGAAAATACACTGTTATCTGATGAGGGTGGTAATTTCATCGACAGGCTCCGAAAATATTGGCTCTTGAACTAGAATATCAAGGTTTGTTGCAAGTTTCGGTAACTTTTTTTTTTCTAGAAGGCGGGGTCTCTCTTTAATTCGGGCTTGGGATAACCTCTAAGGTTTTGTTTGATTGAATAAATTTCTCCTCTTTCGTTTAGGAATTCTTGATCTCCAGACTGCGGACATGTGCAGGGTAGTTTATTGGAGAAATCTCATTTTCATATTATTAGATCTAAAATGTGATTCATTTTGTGACGGGTTACATACCAAGATTATTGTAACTCTGCAGTATAATGCAAAGTGAAATTATAGTTCTGTATTTTATTTTAGAATCATTCTTTTAGGAGGAAAAGTAACATCGCCAGTAATTGAGGTGTTTACTTCAAACACTGTTTTGAGAATGACTTAGCTAAAAACAACTTTTTTTCATCCTTTGAACATTCAGTTTCTTTTGGGATTTATAATCAGTACTTAAAAGCTTGTGGCAGACTTTAGGAATTTAGAGTTAATGGTGATGGGTCACAGTGATTCCAGAGTGAGTGAATAATTCAATGAAACTACTAAGGGCTCTACTTTAACTGCTGTTCTATTTGCCATCTGAATAACATTACATCTTCAGCACTTGGTTGTTCATTGTCCTACAATGACGTAAACACCATTTCATTGAATCTGATAGATGTTATTGATGTAAAATGAAGCTTTGCTTATTAAATATTTCAAGTGCTTTCGCTTTTATGTGAATTACGTTGCATATTAAAAATTCAAAGTACTTTCGCTTTTAAATGAGCTTCCTTGCATTGAGAAACATTTGAAAAATTTCAGGGGAAAGTATTATCAAAAGCAAACACGGAAATGATGGCAGAGACATGTGCTTTGGAGTCCTAAATCACATTATTGCGTAGGAATCCCCCGGTCGCAGGAAAATCAAATCATCTTATTGTCTAAGAAAGGATTTTTACCTTCGGATCGTAACGGACGGAAATGTATCCTTGGCAGATTTATGGGATGGGTTAATGGGAGGAATATTGCTGATTGCGGGACGGGAAAGTGGCCCTTTTAGTGCGGGCATTAACGGTGGTATATGCAGTTTCGGGTTTTATTTGCGGCAATAGAATCGCTATCGTCCTCAGTTGGAGGCAGGGAAGTGCGTATCTTCTTTGTTTGCGTCAGTGAAATGTACGTTTATGAAAAGATGCTGCTGTGAAGTTCTTCATGAACAATGGTACAGTTTCATCAGTTTGCTTCTTCTGAATTTGGCACTGAAGATCTTGGAATTCAATCACATTTGTTTGAAAGATGCTTTCTGAGTAATAAGGTACTTTCTTTTCTTTAGCCTTCAGCCACTGTCAAATTGTACTTCATTACAACCAGCAAATTACTTTAAAGAAAAATACACTCTCGAATTTTATCATTATAGTTGCTCACATCAGGTCGTTTAAATTGTTATTTTTTTTTTACTGAACTTTAAGCATAAATTATAGTTTACATAAGCGGTCGTTGCCGTTTATCTCTCTCTCTCTCTCTCTCTCTCTCTCTCTCTCTCTCTCTCTCTCTCTCTCTCTCTCTCTCTCTCTCTCTCTCTCTGTATATTCTGTGCACATACACACAAGTTACCTAAATTTCCCGAATCTCTGTGCCAGTCTTTTGCAAGAATAAGTCGTTTTGCTGATGACTGAGGAGTAACACTTCATGGCTTTGCAAAGTTTTTACTCCTCATAGATATTATCGTAGAATATTCAGACTGATCTGCTTGTCATCAGTTGGTCTTTGTCTATCTTTCCACTTTATCATATCCGGCATGTACGCCCTCGTCAGCTGTGACTTTTTCTGATCCATATATTATGTACTGTATGTATATGCGTATATATATATATATATATATATATATATATATATATATATATATATATATATATATATATATATATATATATATATATATATATATATTTGTGTGTGTGTGTATGTGAGCGGGCGCGCGCATGTGCGCGTGCGCGTTCTTGCTCTTGTAAATTCATCTAATTTACATTACTACATATTGCGTTAGATCTGGGGTTTAGTTTTGGAGGCTTGCAATTTGCATATTATGAAATGTTAGTGAAAGTTTTCATTAGCTGAAGCAGATAGACAATCTTTCCGATTCGTTGCGATAATTCCGATAACGGCGGAGGGCGCAGTTCCCCCCTCCCCACATCCTCTTGCCCCGTTCCCGCAAAAAATGTTTCGTGGTCAGCGAAAAGTACAATGACAACACCGAAGAATGCCTAATGGGTGCCTTGTGTGCGCCACCGCCTAAAAATCTGTTTTTGGTGCATCCGAACTTTCGAAAGGGAAATATTGCAGTTATTTCATTTTTTGCTGGTGAGCGACTCTTAATGAAATTGGGGAGAACAGATCTAATGAAGTGATGGACAAAAAGAGGACTCGCTTTTGGATAATGTTTCCAGTTTATGTTCCATTGTCTGCAGCTAAGTCCAGCTTATATGGAAGTCGCCGCCGGTGGGGTTTAGTGTCATCATTAGAATACCTTCGATCCTTACCTGGTCATCGGTAATGGCCAGATTGCTTGTTGGACGATATGCTTATGCAATGGCTGTTTACATTGCCACGCTTCCCATTAGGACAGGAGCAGCATTTAGAGGCCATTTCATCTGACATGATTTCTCTGGCAGGGGTTTGGCTTCAGTTCATACCCTCTCTCTCTCTCTCTCTCTCTCTCTCTCTCTCTCTCTCTCTCTCTCAAGTTAGATAGTTGTTTATGATAATCTAACACCATGTTTGCTCAGATTTTTTTTTTTATTTCCTTTAAACATTGTTGCTTCACATAATTCGGAAACCATGTTTTGTACTACAAATAGAAATGCATTGAGATATGAAAAACTTATACAGTATACTAGAGGAGATTGTTTTATCCAATAGATAAAATCAGACACGCGGAATGTACAAGATTTCAATTCGGATTCTGTGTTGTCCAACTTGATAAAGAGATAACTGCATCTTTAGCAAAGTTGGTTCATGTAGTTGACTCGGTGAAGGACAGAAGTTGCCCGACCCTGGGTTGTGGGTTGAAAACCTTGCTACTAGAATTTTAGTTGTCTTAAGGCTTGCGCCTAGCGACAAAGGAGAAACATATCAGACGAGATTAGATGGGAAATTTTCGTTTTAAAGGGGTAGATTGATTCGTCAGGAAGGTAGTAAGAAACATTTTCATAGAAAGTATAGTTGAATATATATTGCAGTAGGCTGTAATGCTTTGTTATTTGACAGGTAGAGGTGGAAGATGGAAAGGAGGATTTGGTCAAGTCAGGTTTTTGTAAGAGAATCGGGATTAATGCTTAGGAAAAATTGGTGTTATGGGGTGGAGATGATTAAGGGAGATTTGTCCTGACAGATGTGAAAACAGCAACTTCTCGCCAGCGTGTCAGCTTTTTTTTGTTTTTTATTAGTCTTCAGTGTTTGTCTGGGAATTATTTAGAGAACCCTTTCAACTCTTATAATTTTTTCCTTGAAAAAATGCATTAATATTATGCTGTTTACAGTCACTTAAACATCTTGATCTTGCCTAAACTGCACTTACTTACAATTGAAAACACATTAAAGGCAAATTAAAAAAGGAATTTTCCATTTTCAAATGATATCAGCCATGAGCTGGAAATTATATTTGTCTGTGATATACCCCTTTGACCTCCCGTTATTTCAAAACGTTTTCTTATGTTATCATCATCTATTCCAGTTATGTTACTCCTAATTTCTAAACCTCCAGTGTTTATGACTCTGAAGTACAGACGTGTCCCAGAACTATTCAAGTTTATCCAGATCGGCAGATCAGTTGCAAAATGCTTTTTGCAAGCGGTTGCTCAAATCCTGTTCGTTGCTGTAAGACCACTTTGATGTGGGATGCGAATAAGTGGCATTATTCGCTTTGAATCGGGTCTGGTAGATATGATGATTCATTATGATTTCCCTTTCAGTCTGGTCGATTTTATTTTCCTTGTTTTTGCAGACCTTTGAATGCTGAACTTACTTTTGGGGGAATATTTCAGTGCTTATTTTCGCAAGATGTGTAAATTTACCTTCATATTTTTAAGTCTGTAAAGGTTTTTTTTATTTATTTTATTTATTTGGTTATTGTAAGTGAATCTTTCCTTCTCATCCTCCTCCTCCTCAGTTGCGTCTTGATCTTCCCCCTCCTCTTCCTACACCTCTTCTGATTGTGCCTCCTCCTCTTCTTCTTTCTCATTTGCTACTCCTTCTTCCTTCTACTCCTGTGTCTACTCCTCCTATTCTTACTCCTCCAACAAAAGGAAGGTGGCAACGAAGAAAAGGGAATAGTCATGCTTGGGTGTTGCTTATCAAGAACGGAATCATCTCTGACTTCTGGTTGCCGGATCAGATCTTTTTTTTTCTTCTATATGCTTTCTCTTCCTCCATATTCCATCTCTCTCTACCGTGCACCTCCTACTCCATCATTCATACATCCCCCCAGTTATCCTAACCTCTATTTTCTTGAACCCCATCCTTCCCCTTACCCCTCACACCCACGCTTCCTCCCTCCCTCCCTCCCTCCCTCCCACATCCTAATGGCTTAGCGTATCTTCGCAATTCACGACTATCTAGGAGCACAATGCAAGTTGCTACCCTGCATTGTTGTTATTAATGCATATCCCCCCTCCTCCCCGTTTATGTTCAAGCTTGACAAAGAAAGCATCGAAGCGTTTGATGGCGGACAAAACTCACATCTGCCTTCATTGGTCAATAAAACAGGTGTTCTGGCAAAGGACTGCATTGTTCTGTGGGCGGTTCTCTTTTTACTTTTCCGTTCCTCCAGCTAAGTTTGTTGGCGAGCAAACATCCATGATTAATCCACTGTATGATACGCGTGAATCTACAGCTCATTCCTCTGTCCGATTTGTTTACTGACGAACTGTAGAATCTTATTCTCTCAAGGCCATTTTTTCATTTGAAAGAAGGTTAACCGTTAAGATGGTCACTTTTATCACCACTCTTTTCATGGTCATACTGCTTACATTTATATAAAGTCCCTTTTCTTTCAGGTATTTGCTGTCGACTTTTGATTTTTGTTTAGCTTGTGAATTTATTTCATTGCAAAAGGTTATCATTACCCCGCCATAGTGGTTAAGTTTTGTTTCGGTTTGTCGCACTGCTTGTCAGTCTGCGTGAAGGTCTATTAAGATAACTTATAAGCTAATGAAAGGATCTAACGCCTAATTACAGCTAGCTGCTAGGAACAGTTAATTCAGTTAACTCCGTTTTATTGTTGATCGTAACCTGGATCTGAATCCAAGATTTTCCGAGGTGGGTCTTTTATTGCTATGAAAAAACCACTACTCCTGTTGTCTGTGAAAGAAAACGCAGAAAGAGAGAGAGAGAGAGAGAGAGAGAGAGAGAGAGAGAGAGCTTGAGCAACTATGACATTTTCCTTGTTCTTGGCGGAGATTTGCAATAGCTACCTACCCTTGTTTTTTTAAATATATTTTTTATAAAAAAAACATGTTGTTTAAAATGTGTCTGTTCCGAAGTTTTATGGAGTTTCTTGCAGTATGCTGACAAAGCCTAGAAGTAAGGCCTTCGAGCCATCTGAAATTGCCTATGTCGTAGATACCTCTTCCATATCTGGTGGCTCCCTATTCACTGATTTTCGTAACAAAATTGAAACAGACGTAATAATTAGCTAGCAATTACCCATCTGTGTTGGAGTCTCTCTCTCTCTCTCTCTCTCTCTCTCTCTCTCTCTCTCTCTCTCTCTCTCTCTGTAGCAGTTAATTTGCAAAATAACCTTTACCTAGCCATAAAGAGTCTTTGATGGATTAAGCTTGGCGTAACCCGAGAAAGATATTGCCGAGGCCTCGCTTAATTAAGCAGAATTCTACGAATACTACGACAGGATTTACGTGGTATACAAGATAACGAGGAAATTTTAGAATGCCTATGAATCACTGCTTCCCATTACCTCTCTCTCTCTCTCTCTCTCTCTCTCTCTCTCTCTCTCTCTCTCTCTCTCTCTCTCTCTCTCTCAGTCTTACGTAGCCTTCTGAATCCATCAGTTCCACAAGAGGTCTGCTTGCCGCCAAGTCTTTCAGATTTCATCATAACATTTGTTTTTCTCTATATTTTCTGGAGGTGGGTTAACAAAAACATACACCTTGTGTGATATAACACCAGAATTCACAAAAGATTTACACATAATCATCATATCTTGGTTTTTATTTCTGCAGTATGATTATATATAATCTGCAGACAGTTGGCCCCGATAATGCCTCGCGGACGTATTCAAATGTATCTTTAGTTATTATCGTGTTCTTAGAATGGAATGGATTTGGGCTTGTACCATGAGAAGATGAAATGCTTAAAATTTCATCACTTTGCTTTTGAAAAATAATATACATACACACACACAATATATATATATATTAGCAAAAAAGTTAAATTACGATAGTTTCTAGAAATAAATATAATTCTCTCATGCAAAGCATGTTGACTTAATAATAAGTGTGGGACAACTGAGAGATGGTCGTAAATGTATTGTAGATCTGGATAAGAATGTTGGTAAGTGAATTTAGTCGTGAGAAACTTGATGATAAATTAGGAGTCGTGTCCAAAGCTTCCTAATCTATTAGTTTCATTGTCTGTTGCGTAGAATGAGAAGGAACACATGAGAAAATACAGGATTTTTTTTTTACTAGAGATGAAAATAAAAATGGATGATAAAGTCTTAGTAATGTAAGATTGAAGGGATATTTTGATTCCAGAAAAATGTTGTATACACTCTCTCTCTCTCTCTCTCTCTCTCTCTCTCTCTCTCTCTCTCTCTCTCTCTCTCTCTCTCTATTACGAAAATGTCCATAGAGGAATTTTGTAAGGAATGTACGACAGTACGCGTTAGTTGGTTTTATAATTTTTGCTTAGATTCGATTTTTGTATCTGCATTACATATATTTTATGTATATGTTTCTTCAGCCTAAGCAGACATGACGTGTCGGTACCAAATAACACGAACAATAGGAAATAGCACAAGTTAAGATAGTAAAGACAGAAACATTGTTATCTACCGCTCCCTCTTTTCACTGTCGTAACCGCTGAATGTTCGAAAGCGCTTCAGTGCTTTGCCTAAATTTCATAAATCAAATCAGAATTCTGTGTCCATATAGCGTTCTTTTGGGTGTAACATCACGCCCCACCTAACTCTTACCGATTGCGTTTGCACTTGGCAGTATTTATATCTTATTTTTTATTTTTTTCCTGTGTAGACTTGGTTTTCTTACTTTAATACTTTTTTAGTGCCATATTAAAGTTGAATACTTCTTGTTTACCTTAATCCCAGAATTTTCGGAAAACAGGGCGATAAGGATTGGTCAAATTGGAAAGTTGTTAAAAAGCTGAGATTTATATACTTTACTGTGAAAAAAAAAAAAAATACTCATGCAAAATGAAGAGTTAGAGGACACTTTTATTTTGAACCTTGCAAAACTATGTTTCTCAAAGTGTGCAGTTTGTTGTTATTCATGCCAACTATTTTGCTGTAAAGCATACATAAAGAGATACCCAAATTTTTTACTTCATTGAGAACTTGTTATGTTATTCTTTGATCAGTCTTTGTAAAATTAGTTCGTGGACTTTGGTGTCTTTTGAAGTTGAATAGATGTACATTATCTTAATATGTTTTAAAGCGCAAAATCAGAAAAATTAAAGATCCATATTATTCTGCCATTGAAAAATATTCTCAAAATAATATATATATATATATATATATATATATATATATATATATATATATATATATATATATATATATATATATATACACATACATACTTACACATATACATATATATATATATATATATATATATATATATATATATATATATATATATATATATATACATATATATATGTATATATATATATATATATATATATATATATATATATATATATATATATATATATATATATATATTAGTTTTTTACACCATGATAAATCATGTAAACTCTCCATTCGGGTAATATATAATTTATAGCTATTTTTTCCAGCCATTGCACTTTATGGTATATTTGCCGTCTTCTGTGTAAGGCATGAGTGCACAAGATTTAAAATAAAAGGAGAAGACATTATCACTCAACCAATCTAGCAATCGAACGTCATCGATTCATTGTCTCCAGCACTAAGGTGCTGAAACTCCTTGCAGCTGTGAAAACGAATGGTATTTTACAGTGTAGGTGAATTTGCTCGAATATCTAACCTTATTTATTTTACATCTATTTTTTCAACCACGATAGTGACTGGTTATCCACTCATGACAGACTTTCATGGTAAGATACGATCCACTGGCAAAACCGAGTGAGGTGGTACAGTATTATCGATTTGAATCAGATCTTGTGCAGTAGGTAATTGAATTTGGTCGTGAGAAACTTAATGAAATGTTAGGAATCGTGTCTAAAACACTTGAATGTACTAAATCCATCGTATATCACTCGGAAGGCAGAGAGAGAGAGAGAGAGAGAGAATAAGTGAACATATAAGCAGAGAGATTAGATGGAGTTGGTAAAGCCCAAATGAATTTACGTCTCTCTCTCTCTCTCTCTCTCTCTCTCTCTCTCTCTCTCTCTCTCTCTCTCTCTCTCTCTCTCTACACGCGCAGAAATCATAATACGAAAAGAAAAATAAACCTTAGAGATGAATCACTGTACTAGAGAATTATTACAACGCTGGTGATAAAGAATATGATGAAAGTGGCGGTTTCTCCATATAACTTGCCCAACAGACGTAGGATGCAAATTTGGAACTCGTAATGAGCGCTGTATTTGTCTAAGAGCGTTTTAACTTATCGGACAGGTTCACGAACATTCCGTGAGCTTGAAAATGAATTGCTCGCCATAATATTATTTGAGATTTGCACTAAGATTGGCAATTATGAAAATTATGAAATATACATATGTAAATTCATTATTTTTGGGTGGTCTTTGGCTTTTAAAAGTTATGAGCTTTTTATATATTCTTTTCAAGTTTATTTGTATTTCATTTACTTTTTTCCTTTTTTATTGCAACCGACTGTGATATTCTGTTCTCTTATTTTTGCAGTAGCTTCTAGTGTGTGCGTTTGTTTGTTGATGTACACACAATCACACATTTTTGTATATTGTATATATATACACACGTATGTTTTATATATATATATATATATATATATATATATATATATATATATATATATATATATATATATATATATATATATATATATATAAACACATTATCGTCATAACAGATTTTTTCGGGAACAAAATTGAAAACTGAGTTCCAGTGACATTATAATCTAAAATACCGAGTGATACATGAAATCAATGATAAATACGTACTCAATAACTGGTAAGCAATCGTTTTAGGACATAGCAAAATACACATGATATTTAAACTCGTGCTTTATCTTCGCAGTACAGAGACTTTTACGATTTACTATTTCAGATTTAAAATACGTAGGGGTTGACAATCGTGCATTTGACAGATTATCAGAATTAGCAAAGCATGCTAAGATTGAATTATAGATGCTGTCTGAATTCGCATGGTTTAGCAGTCCTTATTACTGGGTTACGAGTTATGATTTATGCTGCCTTAGTTATGCAGGAGCCGTTGATTCCCTTTGCAGAAATGTATGGTTAATTGTATATTAAAGTTATAGGGAGCTTTGTTTTTAGTTTCAGTGATAGCAATATTAAAAATTATAATTATTTTTGATACCTCTATATACGTTTTTATTTATCTTTATTAAGGGTACAAAAATTGGTAGGAGCTCTTTTTTAACACTACTACTACTAATCATTAATGATAGAAGAATAATAAGTAAAAAATGCGCCGAAGTTTCTCCGGCGCAATCAAGTTTTCTGTACAGCTTATAATGCTGTATGAAACTTTCAGCCAAGGCCCATAAAACTTTCAGACCCGGCCCGGTGGTGGCCTGTGTTGTTGGCACCTATAGCGGTACCAGACGCACGATCATGGCTAACGTTAACCTTAAATAAAATAAAAACTACTTAGGCTAGAGGGCTGCAATTTGGTATGTTTGATGATTGGAGGGTGGATGATCAACATATCAATTTGCAGCCCTCTAGCCGCAGTAGTTTTTAAGATCTGAGGGCAGACTGAAAAAGTGTGGACGGACAATAGTTTTCTTTTACAGAAAACTAAAAGCGGTTCTTTATCATGGGATGGCTTTTTCTTTTGTGTCCTATAAATACTCCACAGTTTTGGTTTTAGATATATATATATATATATATATATATATATATATATATATATATATATATATATATATATATATATATATATATATATATATATATATATATATATATATATATATATATATATATATATATATATATAAAGTCAATATAGTAAAGATTAGCAATGGGTCTTGTGATTGTTAAAGACAGCAGCACATCCAGGTTAGACTGGTAGAAAAGAAATCAAATTTTATATTAATTTCCTTCATCATTGTGTGTCTTACTCGTTTGCATGTTGGCATCCTCATTCCTGACTGTTAAAAATTTACTCTTTTCATTATACTTCCTTAGATAATTTGTTTATGAGCTTCATTAAGAATCTTTTCTGCTGACCAGACCGCTTATTTCAGTCTTTTAATGGAGGTGAATGTTTAAACTTATATTCCACTTTGCATACCTGTAATATATGTATTCATGATAAAAGCTCTACATTTCCAATTATTTTTAGATGTTAGAAATATTTTCTTTGTCTCTGTCGTGTTCCCTTTTCGTGGTCCATGGGTGGATGGAGTCCTTGAATATTATATAATAATCAGCACTATTTACCAGTAGAAATTTCCTTGCATACTTTTGTGCTCTGTTGTGGTAATCGCTTGCCTCTATTTGCATATCTTTAGTGTCTCAAGTATTCCTGAACCTTGCTATGGCATTTCCCTTTACTTTTAGCTTTTTTTTTTTTTTGTCCATGTTTCGTAAGACTTGCTCTTAAAGGAATATCCTGGTAGTAACATTTAAACCTTTTAACGGGAAATAGGAACGCCCTGCTTGGTGTTACATACCTATGCGGCACTTGGTAACTTTCATGTGTATTTATAACTCATTGGATTATTATTAGTGTACCCATACCGTCAGAAATGAAGGTAACATAAGAAAAATAAGAAAAGGTCTCGCCCTTCAGTGACGTTCCAGCGGTAAATGATGGTGGCCTGAGGCTGGACAACGGCATATCTAAATGTTGTCTATTAACCGTAGAGTATCGTTATCACACACAAAATGTGAAGTGTGGATACGCATGACCTTTTATATTATCATTATTATAACTCAAAATGTGCATAACATAATGTAAAACAAAACTAACGCCCTTAACTTGCAAAGTAACTTTCAAGTAACAAAAAGCAGTATGCGAAAATTTTAAACGATAAATCAACAAGCAAAGAACGTGGCAATTGCTGTCCTCTTTGCAAATCGGGGAAGTTTGTTAAAGCTTTTCTCATTTTTGGTGCATTATGTATTTCACTCATTTTCACTCTGAGAAATTTCTGCAGTTAACTCTCTGCAATTCATTATACTAGTTTCATAATAATTGTTCCTTGTCACTTGTAAAGAACTGACTGTGAATTCAAAACAAAAAATCGGCCGTTCTTGAAAGCTTGGCAAAGTCTGCAGTTGGGTGTGATGGGATAAAATCCGTCTTGTGAAGATTGATTTCTTGTTAGCTGTTGATTTCATTCATTCGTAAATCATTATACCAAAATGTTTATCTTGGTTAACAAGTTGAAAGCCCTCTCTTTTTAAATACCTTCGTAACACCCGCCCGAGCGCCATATCCCACATATTCTGTGTCGAAATCAGCTATCATGAGATTGTTCGGTATGGCAGATGTTCAGAAATTTGGTGTTTGTCACGGTTGCCGTTTTACTAGATTAAAGTAATGAAATATATTCCTTTTAAAGGGGCGAGTCTACAATTTATTGGGAAGTGTGTCCCTCGTATACTGTTTTAATTCTTTCCCTTATCGTCCATTTCATGAGAATATAAGCATAAGTGTGTGTGTGTGCGAGAGAGAGAGAGAGAGAGAGAGAGAGAGAGAGAGAGAGAGAGAGAGAGAGAATTCTTGTTGCTAATCGAGGTATGAATGCAACTTGTTTAAAATGTAAGTGCTTAGCTTTACTGTTACAAAAGTATTTTGATATGCACCTTGCCACAGTGTCTTTACTTTGCATTCTATTCATAGGTTGCATCATTCGCAATACTATATTTTCATCGAATAGCGAAAATCAGTGTTATTATTATTATTATTATTATTATTATTATTATTATTATTATTAGAATATTTTCCTATAGTACAGAGACTGCCATGTATAACCGTATTTAGTTTTATGTTTTTATTTTAATTGCGGGCGGCCGCAATACATGTCTTTTTTTTTTTTTTGCCTCATAACGTAATTCCCAAGTTGAGATATTTTTTCCAGATAAAAAAAATTATATTAATAATAACACAAAAAATATAAAAAAAAACTGAAGTCATCAGTTATTTTACAAAGGATATTAATTTTTGTAAGGGGAGTCATACTTCTTTAAGGCCACAACAGAATTTATATGTATTGCTAACCGGCGTGACAACGTCAAGGGTCAGAAACTCCCATATTCACGAGAATAGGAAGAAGTACAACCCACGAGAAGGGAAAGCTATTATTTTTTCTCCCTTTTTATTGCAAACGTCAGGTCAAATGTTTGCCCAACAAGTAATTAACTTCAGTGTAGCTTATACCCAACAAGTCATTGATTATCCCCCTTGTGGCGGTTTTTTTTTCTCTTCCCTTCCTGACCTTAACCTTATTGCCTTATCTAACCTCTGTCACGTCCCAGCTCTTCAGCCGAGTAATTGGATAAGGCCTTTTTTTCTCTCTCTCTCTCGCTCTCACCCCGTCCCAGTCCTGTGTTATTCTCTCGTAAGTTCCTGAATTGATTTCCATATGTCGAAGGCTCTCAAGACTTGTTGCAGTAACAGTTAATGAAAGCGATTGAGAAGAATTTTCATCTGGTAAAATGAAATATAAATTTCTTTGTAATTTCGTATCTTGAGACCAATTCTAAAGCAAACCTAACGTTTGTTAATAAGAAAGCTATGCAAATGGAATCTTTAATCTGTCTGGAAACTCATTGTGAGACGCATGGGTGCTCACTGCTGGACTCCTAGAGAGATATATAGCATCCCTTAATGATTAATCGGTTATTGAGAAACATCATCATAACGAGTATTCAGGACCCCTTCTCCAGAAGACCACCCTCCCTGATTTTTCATCATCCCATATATTTGTTAAGTTTGCCATTGGGAGGCTACCTGGTAATTACGCCTTGTACTGGTGAATTGTGAATTAAAATGCATAATGTGAGAATCGGTTTTAGGCTTGGCTACCGTGAATTTTAACAAGGCCATTTATCTTTGGGAGTGTGCTGCCTCTCAGCAGAGATACTACGCCAGTGGCAATGGGTCTTTGTCGGTCAAGGATTCCTATTCATGTATTTTATATTTTTATTCTATTTTTTTTTTCTGGGAGAGGGTGGGAGTTGTAGGGGTTGAAAGTGTTCTGTTGTCATTTTATTATTTCTTGGACCGGGCAATCTCTCTCTCTCTCTCTCTCTCTCTCTCTCTCTCTCTCTCTCTCTCTCTCTCTCTCATGTTTTTTAAATCTTTTTCGGAGGTTGGTGACAATTGATGTTAATAGTAGTTAACGTCGAATTCAGATTGTGTATATAGAATTGAAATCAACGCTTCTCCATCATGAAAGCCAACTCTCTCTCTCTCTCTCTCTCTCTCTCTCTCTCTCTCTCTCTCTCTCTCTCTCTCAATTTATCGTGGGAATTTCTGGTCCTTAACCACCCTCCATATCACATCTTTGACCTTCTCTCTTTCTCTCTCATTCTCTACCTTCGTAATCATATCCGCCTGCGTGTCTACTCATTTATCTCGAGCCATCACTTTTCTTTTCCTCGTTCCTCTCTGGGTGATCCATCACTCGCGTAATGCTCAATTATTACTTATATCTTTAAGTAATATAAGTGAACGAACACTGGTGTTTATAGACAGTTTTTCTCCTTTGTTTCCAGACATCCTTTTTGAGCTTATTCCCCCTCAGTGATAAAGATGAAATCTACTGTGCTTATCTTCTGTAAGAACATTCTTTTTATCTCTCGTCAAATATTTTACGGTTACTTTGTAAATTGTTCTTCTTGTGTTCTTCATTTGTTCTTCCGCTCTTTTATCCTTTTATATTTTCGAATTACGTTTTTTAGAACAATTTTACCATTAGAATATTTTATATTATTTTTAGTTCAAAGATCATTTTTTTCTTTTTAAATACTTTCCTTTATTTTTGTCTAGTGTTTATATGCATTGTAGAATTTTATTTTAAGATTGTGAAGTAATTTTCCTTACGAAATTACGCTTCTTTTAATAAATATTCTTTTTTTTTTTGCCTTTGTGAAATTTCCTTTTTATCAAAGAAACGAATTAACTTAATCTTCGTAAAATATTCCATTTATCTGCAAAAATATTCCCTTTACCTTTTCTCCCGGCTGCTACAAGTCGAATTACCATTACGCGATCAGAGAAGAAACCCGTAGTCATTTGTATTTATGAAAGAGATCCTACATCTTTGATGGGAGAGAGATAAGGGCTATTTTCTCGTGTTACACCTCCGGATTCTATAGCGGACGACTCCGCCCTCTGTTTACCCTCCGAGTGGATAAGGAAGACGGGAACTTTCTTGGGGTTTCTCTACTCTGCCTCTCTCAACCTTATTCGTTTCTCAAATGATATATTTCTTTCGTTGTTGCTGTTGTTATGGTGGAGGTAGTTTCAAGAAGTTGTAGTATAGGTTAGGAATTATTTAGTAACATTTTTCTTTATTATATTTCAACATTTATCAGGGATTATTTTATTTTTTTAGAATTAGTAGAACTTGAGTGCAGTGTGCTCACTTTTTGTCTTTTCATCGACGAATCATTATTTTTCTTTATATTAGTGTATCTGTCTTGA
This sequence comes from Macrobrachium rosenbergii, assembly GCF_040412425.1. Classification (NCBI taxonomy): domain Eukaryota; kingdom Metazoa; phylum Arthropoda; class Malacostraca; order Decapoda; family Palaemonidae; genus Macrobrachium; species Macrobrachium rosenbergii. Next base: position 39,371,460 of record NC_089787.1, read on the forward strand.
CAAATCCGTACTTTACTTTTTAATTCATAGATCGTTTGTTTTATTTTAATTTCATTGTTCTTGAGCGATGAATCTATTTGCAAGTTTATTCGCTTTTCTTATTTTTTTATAGATGCTAAAATACTTGTTTATTATTTTTTCTTATTTTTTAATAGATGCTAAAATTATTCTTTTCTGCCATAATATTAATATTCAGAGCTTATTAGTTTTTCTTATTTTTTAATAGATGCTAAAATAATTCTTTTCTACCATAATATTAATATTCAGAGCTTAATTCCCTAGATCGTTTACGCCACACCCTTCTCCATTGGCCATCTGTTTTTTGATTCGAGGAAGAAGAGCTGCACAGAACATTATTATGTAAAAGGCACCGGTAGGTGTGGACGGCGAGGACTATGATTGAGAACACCACCTGGGTGGCAGAATGGAGAGAACATTTTAGTTTACTAGTTTCTAATCAAACGATTGCTATCTGCCGCCTCTTGTAGCAATCCATTCTTGTCAGGGTACCTAGTCAGCCTGTCAGAATTTGAGTTCAAATACATATTCGATGCGAGGCTTCTTTGTTGGGTGTGTGTGTGTGTGTGTGTGTGTGTGTGTGTGTGTGTGTGTGTGTGTTTGTTTGAGATCCGATCTTTGTTTAAAGTGCCCCTTGCATATGTGCATTTGTTTGTGTGTGCACGTGCGTGTGTTTGAATGCTACATTATTTTGTTCATAAGTTTATAGGACATATTTTTACTTTTGTTTTAGTAGTAGAGATACACATATTTGAGAGATGAATTATATAAATCCGAAACTTCCTAATAAAAAGATTTCAGCATTTCTCGTATTAAATTAACGTATATGCTGTACGCTTTGTGAAATTATTTATGGCTTAAGAAATGGAGGAAAAGGGGGTTTTTGCCCTTAATTTAGGAACTATACACGAACCCTCTCGTTAATATTT
>NC_089787.1:39377406-39389906 GCF_040412425.1 Macrobrachium rosenbergii
TAACTGACTCAGAAATCATTGTGGAAGGCAATATTGGAGTACGTTCATCCGAAGGATATTTTATGAGACTGGATCAGCGTGAAGGTGAATGGGTTTTCGGAAGGCAAATTGTGTCGGCCTGGTTATAAATTCCTCCAGCCTCGTCGCGTTTGAGTAACTTTGATCCTCAGTTTGATTAGTTAGTGGTTTTTAGAGAGAGAGAGATTGTAACTATATATGGCTTGCGACAAAGGCAACACACGTCGTTATCTGAGTAATTACTCGGCGTCAAAATTTGTAGACTTGTTTTGCATAAGATGATTCATCATTTGTTGACACACAAAAACGACAACATTTTGTGTGCTTATACTAGCGTATGTATATGATGGGTCTACTTATGTTCATTTGTCATAAATATATGTTTAATGTATACACGCGCGCGCACACTAACAAATACATGCACAAACACATATATATATGTGAGAGAGAGAGAGAGAGAGAGAGAGAGAGAGAGAGAGAGAGAGAGAGAGAGAGAGAGAGAGAGAGAGAGAGAGAGATTTTCCTGTTGCTCCAGCATCACCTTACTTGTGAAAAGACCCGATATCAATCCCACGTATGCCAAACCACTTGACTTGTTTCCAGAAAAAGCAGTTGTATCTCTGTTGACCTAAACAGTGCATTATTATCTTAGCGGTTAGTGGACTGCTGTAGATTGCAACAAGGATGGAATAGTGCATAAGGATAGCAACGTCATTCCCTCCTCTCAAAAAAAAAAAAAAATCTGAGAACGTTCTAAGTCCCGTGAAATAAGTCAGCCTTTTTCACACATTTGTTAATAAACCGTGTAAAATAATAGTTAAGGACGGAAAACGTGTTGATCTTATATAAATAAACTTTATTTAAAGAAAGCGGATAGTGGAAGCAGTCGAGTTGAATCTTACAAAGGCCGCCGAGTGAAACGACATAATTATTCAGCCTGAGTTCAAGTTGGATGTGAGAACTGGGTTCTTGATGGCACATACCCCTTGCAAGGATAGATAAGTCCGTGATATGACTAAATATCATATTTATTAAAACTATTAAAGTACAAGTTGACTGTGGCAGGTATTTGAGTAATAATTAGTTGCAGCATCCTACCACAGCGGGTCTCTTGCAATCTCCCTTAGCGAGGATCTTTGGCTACACCGGATGGAAATAGAAGAGTCATAATTATGCTCGAGTTTTTTTTTTTTTTTTTTTCTCATCCCATTTTATTGGTGTACTCTGAATTTCGACTTTGAAAGACTTTTTTCATCCTTAACCAACTAATTGAAAACTACCTCATTGGCTTGTGGGTAAAAAAAATTAATGTAAAATAATTAAGTATATAAACACAAAAGCAGCCCCATGTCATTCAGACAAGACATAATCTGATAACACTGCATTGAAAGAGTACAATATTATATGTGTGTGTGTGTGTGTGTGCATGTGTGTCTGTATGGTACGGTGCTCCGTTAACGATTGCTGTGGCTGAGTTCACAAAATTCTGAGAAACCAGAGGGCTTTATCTTCCTATATATATATATATATATATATATATATATATATATATATATATATATATATATATATATGTTTGTGTGTGTGTATGTGTGTATGTATGTATATACACAGGCACAGACATTTGCTTATTTCTCTTTAAAAGGGTGACCCTTGATTTTAGCGGTCTTTATCACAGATGAGGTATTAGCTATATCTTGTGTCTCTAGCCCACCGTATTGTTAACCAGGCCTAACATTGCTCAGATTTATTTCTCCTATTCCCCCTCCCCCACTCAAAAAAAAGTTGGTTAGAGACCTCATTTTTACTGAAGACAGTGTACATAGATATAAACACATTCAATTGTGTTTTAAAAGATATGCGTGAATACGTGATATTTGTTTCGATATACAAATTTATTCACTGCACATCCAAATGTATTAAATTAGTTTATGATGTTATTTTCATCAAACCCCGTTCAGGTCACAATGTAAACTTTCACACGATTAAGATTTAATTCAAGCCAGGTTTTCCCCTTCTTGACATCATTGTCTCTCGATTCGTATTTTTCCCAGCAAGCGTTCATGGCATGTTGCCTCCGATTGTCTTGCTTGGGGTTTTTGTGAATTCCGCTTGCGAAATATCGACTTCATTCCCGAGAGAGAGAGAGAGAGAGAGAGAGAGAGAGAGAGAGAGAGAGAGAGAGAGAGAGAGAGACGACAGTACCCAGATCCATTAGTCGACTCTATTTAAGGTCTTGCAGATATCCTACTTTACCTTATGGAGAGGGTCGCTGCTGGTCTTGGTTTCATGAAAGCCTCTTCAGGTGTCTTCGTCCTGGTGTGTATTTTATATCTGCGCCTTTAAGTTACCTCGTTGGCTCTTGTTTATGAATATTTACTGTCTGTAATTGTTTTCCTTTGCTATAATTGCTTTCTCATGTATCGCTGCGGTGTTGTTTTTTCATCTTGTTTTATTTTTGTTTATATGACTGTTTTGTACTAATTTTTTTGTTTATCGTGTCTGAAATTTCCTGGTTTTGTAAGTATTTTAAGTTTATTAAAGTGGATGTTGGTTTTTATACTTTTTAGCAATCTTTTTATTAAAATTTTTTTGTTTTTCCATTTTTTTTACTTCTTTTATTTTCTGCTTTTTTGTTGATTTTGTTCAGTTATCATGTCTTTTTTCTTCGTTGATTTGTTGTACATTCGATATTTAATTCAGTGTACTTTTTATCTTGATTGTTCTTTATGAGACTTCAAGTTTCCCATTCGCATACCAAATGGAACTTTACTTTTACACTAAATAGTCATATGCATTTGGTACCAGCCGTGCCCAGTACACCTCTGTGCACTGCTTGTAAAATGAAGAGCTGTGATGGTGTTTGCAACTTTTCTATATTTATCAAGTTGTCGGACCTTGCACAGTTCAAAGACAAAAGTAGATAATCGTCAACATACGCTTATTTGATTCTAATATAGTCAGTCTCTCTCTCTCTCTCTCTCTCTCTCTCTCTCTCTCTCTCTCTCTCTCTCTCTCTCTCTCTCTCTCACATTTCTTTTTACGAAATACAGAAGTTTTCTTTAGTTCCGTCATCTCTCTCTCTCTCTCTCTCTCTCTCTCTCTCTCTCTCTCTCTCTCTCATTTCTTTTTACGAAATACAGAAGTTTTCTTTAGTTCCGTCATCTCTCTCTCTCTCTCTCTCTCTCTCTCTCTCTCTCTCTCTCTCTCTCTCTCTCTCTCTCTCTCTCTCATTTTCTATTTGTGCAACAATATATTGCTGTTTCCACCATGCGCCTCCCCCCCACCCCCACCCCCCCTCTCTCTCTCTCTCTCTCTCTCTCTCTCTCTCTCTCTCTCTCTCTCTCTCTCTCTCTCTTGTCATCAGACCCTTTCCTGGTTCGAGCTCCTCGTTGTTGGTAAGAAACCTAAAGGATTATTCCATCAGTGATTCACTCTGGATGAAGCAGATTAGTTATCTTTTACAACAGCAATTCCTCGGCGTCGGTAATTGAATCAAGAGTTGCTTGCAGACGAGCGGGAGATGAGAGACAATTCTTGGACGGAAGAATGTGTTTATCGTAATTTCCCTCCTTGTTCTATGTGTTCTTATTCATATTTTTGGTGATTTTTCCATCTTTGTGTCTGCCCATATTTCCTTGATGTTTTTCACGTGGCTTATGGGAGACAGGCTTGAGCCTTTCATTTTTTGTTTTGCTTTCGTGTTGCTTGTGACCGTTTCAATATAGGTATTTTTGTTAAAAAATGTAATGCTAGTATACTTTCCCAGCTGTATCTACTAATAAAGTAGGGTAGGTAATAGTTATTGCCTCATTGTCCTCAACACTATTGTCTTTTGTTTTAAAATATTATTATTATTATTATTATTATTATTATTATTGTGGAGTTAGTCGCTTCATTTTCATTGGCTATCCGGCCGTGACGTCATCGGAAAGGCGGCTCTTGATTGGCTGTCTTCTCCTCGATCCAAGCCAATCACGAGCCGCCTTTCCGATGACGTCAGGGCCGGATGGCCAATGAAAATGAAGCGACTAACTCTAGAAACCAACAGACACGGATAAAAGATGAAAAATCCACGAATTATTATTATTATTATTATTATTATTATTATTATTATTATTATTATTATTATTATTATTATTATATTGCGTTGATGATGAGAAGCATGACATATCACCAAATGCTCGTCAGTGTTAAGGTCATCGTTCCTTTCAACAGTACTTAAAACGGAGTCTGTTTACTTAGAGGAAACCGCATCCTCAGAAGGCACATTATTTTATATGCGATTCCTGTTCAGAAACCAACTCTCTCTCTCTCTCTCTCTCTCTCTCTCTCTCTCTCTCTCTCTCTCTCTCTCTCTCTCTCTCTCTCTCTCTCGGAAATTTTGGATCTTCCTTGAATAAGGCGTGGAATGGTTAGACTTGAAATTAATCTCTCTCTCTCTCTCTCTCTCTCTCTCTCTCTCTCTCTCTCTCTCTCTCTCTCCCTCCCTTAAGACGTGGAATGTTTATATTTGAAATTAATCAAAGTAAATTAGATTTAATCTCGAATGAAGTTCTTATTGTCTTCCTTTGCTTTTTGATTGGTTATAATTTTTTTTAATTTCGTAAAAATAAAACACTTGATTAAAGAAAATAATTAATTTCTATGTTGAAGGTAGTTTAAAATGCTCGTTTCAAGCATTTTTGAAAAGAACATGAAACTTTGTTGAAAATCCAATAACTTGAATTAAACTACCTCTATTTTGTTTTTGTAAATGGTGATGGAAAAAGTAATTCATTTTGCCGGACACTTTTTCTTAAATTCTTAACCTTTATGACTTTGAAAATGGTACGAAATTACATTGCAGAAAATCGAACAACGAGAGTTGTTGCTGAAACCTTATTGTATTGTACTTTTTCATTCATTCATTCATTCACTTATTTTCCTTATGGTGAAGCGTTCCCAAATTTGATCCGAGTTTGCGCAAGAGAGAGGCACTTTGCATTACCGAAATGGTGTTCGGCGCTTTCTTAACTAGATCCATTAAACGAGGGCAAGTTTTTTCGCTCTCTTTTTTTTCTCTCTCCCTCGTCTTTTTCCATTCTTGTGCACTGTCTTAGTACCAGTATTCTGTTACGGATAATTCTTAATGGATGGATTTCCATTATGTGTTCGTACTTAAGCGTTTGTGTGCCTTGTATGCTGGTCTTGTTGCGATACACCTGGATGGTGAAAAACAGCGCTCTGTGGCCATCCAGTGTTTCGCCTTCGTGAATTAGTATATAAGTAGTACGCCGATGAGGTTAACCTTGAGCATGCTTCTGTCTCAACTATTTTTATATGATTTTATTATGTGTGAACAGAATTCCCACTTACAAGTGACTTCACATATTCTTGCCCTCATGTTATTTGCTAATAAGATCTTGACAGTACGAGTTAAGGTTGTCCTTAAGAAGGAACACCAATCAGATTTATAATGATATGTATTGGGAAAAATAGGAAAGAAAGAACGCGCTGTTATTCTTTCGCGCGAAACATTGTTTGGTCTTGACAGTTTACTTGTAAAAACGTTCGGTCTCGCTTCCTTCGGGCTTTTCAAGGTTTCGTAGATGTTTCTCCAAGGTTGTTTGCTTGGTAATCTAATATTTTTTCCTTGAAACCGAGAGACTGAGTTATTTAGATTGTGATGTTACTAGTTAACGAAGAAACTGAAGAATTGGGGGACCTACTGGCTAGCGTGTGAGTCGCATTATTCAGACCTGTTAATTAAGGTGGATGGTTATTGTAGATTTACAGATTATAACGTTTATATACATTGTTGTGTTCCTTACTTTGACGTGGTTATGCATATCTTTGACTTCTAGTTGACAAAGAGCCTTACACGTGATATCAACTGGTTAAAATGGAATAGAAGATATACCGAGGATCATTGGTTGATGTGGAATTAAAGATGTTGAACTTCTTGTTATGAAACGACAGGTGTTTGACCTTGAAACTGGAACCAGAGATGTTGGAGCGGATAGTTCATATAGAAAACGCACACGTGGGATCTGCTGGCTAATATGGTGCCACAGAACTAACACTAACTGGTTAATGTAGAGCTGCAGTTGTAGGACCTGTTGGTTAATATGGAATTGCAAAGCGGGGGGGGAGGGGCGCCGCCTACTGGCTAAAATGGAAAACTAGAATAGGAACCAACCGGTTAATGGGAAAACGTCAGACATGAGTCTTACTGATTGAAGTGTAAAATGCAGGTGTTGGGCTATCCAAGTAACATTGAAATTGCACCATTTTTCATCAAAACAATTCCCTCTGCCTGAAAATATTCTCAAGATATCGAATAGAGGGCATTATATACGTTTTGGAAATTTTTTTATTTAGATTTTGCATAATTTTACAGTTCACTAGAATATCTAAAAGTCTGTCGTCAGATACAGTAAGTGGCCTTCATTTACATGTCTAATATCATAGTTTCTTTCTTAGACGGCTGGTTAGTCTGAACTTATACGTTACATTCTATTAATAAGCCCTGCTTATGAATTCAGGGTTCAGTTTGTGTCCACGTGTCAAAACAGGCCGTTTTATTCTTCCAAGAATACCCTGAGGTAATATGAAAATGAAAGAAATAAATTCTTAGAATAAACCAAAGACAAACAGCCAACAAGGAAGTTTGTCAGAATTCTCACATTGTCAGTGTCAGTCGGACGTATTTAGTGTCAGTGGGACGTATGTGTTAGAGTACAGTCATTGACAGAATGAAGATAAATACGAGCCCATTACCAGCGTCATCATGTCAGTTGGCGCCGTGGAGTGGTGGTGGTGGAGTCACCTACAGGAGTCCCTACAGGAGAAGGGGCGCCCTCTGGGGTCTCTGTGACGAAAGCATATATTTAGGGCCAATACATCACTCGGAACCTTGGTAGCACCGAGCTGGAAATCTGGCAGCGAATAAGCCTGAACAGGACCCTGCCAGCCATTGGGGTATCATTTCGCACCTTAAGAGTCTGCGGCAGCGTCCACGCGCCTCGGCTCCTGGGTCCCCCGTCTATAATTTACATATCGTTACATTATTCCTGACCTTCGAGTAATAGCAGAATTATACTTGGAAGTTACAGAAACAACGCCATGATCTATTAGGCGGGCTTAAGAGCCATTCATATTTTTTTGTCGTCTTTTTCCAAACAACAATGGACGCTGGCTGTCTCTGCTGCCAGATGCATTGTTAGGCGTCTCTCAATGCGCTTGCCCAATAATGATGATAAACGTCCTACAGTCTCCGTTTGCAGAGAAACTAGTCTTGGAAGCTCTCGACGATTATCCAGCGTTCCCGGAGAAAAAAAGAAAAGATGAAGAAGAAGGAGGAGAGGGGGAGAGGGAGGGCGAGGGTGATGGGGGACGGGGGATGGGGCACAGAAGAAGAGGTGCTGCTGCCGCTGCTGCTGTTGCTGTTGTTGGCCCTGCTTCCCATTTTCAGCCGACCTGGTGGTGTTCCAGATGATGTTTGCATTCAGTCAAGGATAGCAGCTTGCCCGCCGGAGGTAAACTGCTATGTTTCTGCTACACTAAACAGTTTCATCTCGCCGTGAAAGAGGAAATGGAAAAAGGTAATGTGGTGGGTGGAGAGCAGTTTATTCACCTTCACCTGGAATTAAGGAATTATTCATTCTCTCTCTCTCTCTCTCTCTCTCTCTCTCTCTCTCTCTCTCTCTCTCTCTCTCTCTCTGTGTGTGTGTGTGTGTGTGTGTGTGTGTGTGTGTGTTTGTGTGTGGTTATTCTGTTTCTTTCTCATTTTGGAGGCCAGATTTCTTTTAAACTACTTTATTGTCACTCGACTTTTGGTTATGCGTAAGACACACGGGTCTTTTCCTGATTTGGCGCTTGTGAAATACCAATAACCTTGATTTGTCAGTGGAAGAGGTTAACCACACGGTTTGTACGTGGACGACCTTTTTTTTTCTGTTTCTCTGATGCCGTTGTAACTAAATACTCAAAAGAATTATTTCAGATTTCATTTTTATTTACCCTTCCTTTTCTTGTTTCTTTAGTTTTCCTTTTTTTTTCTGAATGCAGGATCACCAAACGAAGTTGTCTGTACGAATAAAAGACGTTTTCATTACAGTTTATTGTCCATTGTTGAATCCTGCTCTTTTTTTCCCTTTTCTGGTCTTATTTGATCAAGTGTTACATTATTATGCACACATTTTACGATCGCCAGTCGATATTAATATGTTCACGGTTGTGACTTCATGAAGAAACATAAATGCGATGCATATGGATAAATATCTGTAAATTATTGCATTTGTTTTTGATTGTATCCTTTGAATATATGTTACCTGTGTTTGGTGTTTAACATGTATATATGTTTTGATTCTATTGTTAGTCTGCCCTTATCAGTGGCTCTGTGGTTCCGGCCTTGGCTAACACAGTAAGAAAATTGAGTTCAGTTCCACGGAGGGAAAATAACGTAGGCCTGTTCTTTGAAAATCCAGTGTGCCTTTGTTGACCAGGGCTTTCAGTTAGGCCGCTGGCTGTAAGTTTATGCGTGTGTATATAATATATATATATATATATATATATATATATATATATATATATATATATATATATATACAGTATATATGTATATATATATATATATATATATATATATATATATATATATATATATATATATATATATATATATATATATATAAGGCATAGCCTACTATATTTATGTCCGCCACTTTTTTCATTTGCAATGATATGTCAAAGCTTCATCAAGTAATCTTGTCTTAATAGTCAGGTAAGTCACTGAATGGGTGTAACCCTAGGTGGTAAACTCGTCTGGAAATTCAAAACCTGATTTTAGTATCGCCCTTCTTACCGAGTTGGACGATAATAGGACATTAGAGAATTTTTTTTTCTAACTTATTTTAAAAGATTCCCATAGACTGTTTTCTTATACTATAAAGAAATAGAGTAAGGTGCTGAGATTTGTTGTCTGTGACTTGGACGTAGATGTTTTTAATGAATTTTAGAGAGAGAGAGAGAGAGAGAGAGAGAGAGAGAGAGAGAGAGAGAGGGAGTTGGCGTTACCGTATCTGATCTTCTAATGATTTTTCATCGTCAATATTGGTATTCTCATAACCATTCGCGAATTTCGCCTCTTAGCCTTCAAATGATTTAGTAATGTAATCAAGAACTGCTTTAGGTACCTTATTTGTTCATTAACAGTATCCCGTTCTTTTCCTTGTTCTTCTGACTGTCACTCTCTGAGCCCTCATTTGTATTCTCAAAAAGACTTCGGTGTATACCACTTGGCATTGTGGAACTCGCGCGCTGCTGTCGAAGACGTTCTTCCGTGCAACGGCTCGATCTCGTATCTGTTCAGTCATGGGTTGCTCGTGATGTTGCATTGCTTATGATTCACCTGGCATGACTTGTGGTCTCTCACAGCTTCATTACTGTTGCAGTTGAAAGTTGTAGTTTGTGTTATTTTCTATCGGGCACTCCGTATGAATTGGCAGATTACACTGGGTATGATTCTCTCTCTCTCTCTCTCTCTCTCTCTCTCTCTCTCTCTCTCTCTCTCTCTCTCTCTCTCTTCTTGCGAATTACTTGGTCGATTTCGTCTTCACAAAGATTCTCCATTATGTAATGCAGAAACGTAATTGTTTTTGTTACTCTCCTTCATGTTCTGGGATATAGTTTTAATTCTATATTTTCTGCTATTGCTGCATCTTTTGCAATGAGTATTGAATAGTGTAGCATGAGGCCAAGATATTTCACACACGCACAGGCATACACACACACACATATGGTAAGACAGTGCTTCAGGTAGAGTTTAAGGTAACAATAATTTTAACTTGCTATTATGATTGCTATAATAAAGAATGCTGTGCATCCCTTAAATCGTATCCGTATAAAATAACTCGTTTCTCTAAGTAATACAATCACTTCATTCTCCATCAAGTCTTAAGATATTGAGTACATATACATCATTTATTATATCATATCTTCTATGATCCTTTTTCTGCCAACTCTCGATGAAACACAGAATCTTTTAAAACTAACTTATGAAGTTTTCTTGCAGATTAAAAAGGAAGACCCAGAAGTTATCGTCAGCCTTGCTGCTGAATGGCTGTGTTTAATATTTTTCACTGCGGCTTATTTGATTATGCAGCGCCCTCCCTTGATAACGTCTTTCAAGTTCGACATAATATACGTCCCCCTCTCTAAATTGCACTCTTGCAAGAGCTGGAGTAGTGAGGTTTTTATTTATTCATGGTTTTTCTCTTAGCCTTCGATTCTTCTTGGTCGTTACCTATGATGATGATGATGATGGTGTAATATATAATGAGGCTTGAATAGGATGTAATTAGAGCTGAGGATATGTTTAGTGCATATATGTGTATATAGATAATATACTATATATATATAAATTATATATATATATATATATATATATATATATATATATATATATATATATATATATATTTATATATATAACACATGTATTGTACTGTATAGCCAGTTCACACACACACAGACACACACACACACACATATATATATATATATATATATATATATATATATATATATATATATATATATATACATATATATATTAGATGGTAAACAGTTCAGTGGCCGAGTACTGGCCCGCGTTCACAAGGTCCATAGGACCATGCTTCGATCGTGGCTGTGAGTGAACGGGGTACCAACATCAGCTTCGGTCAAGAAACGGCGAAGGCGGCTAACAACCTCACCCTCTAGACTTGTTGAAAACTGGGAGATCCTACCTTCTCGTGTGGTATTGTAGCATGTATATATATATATATATATATATATATATATATATATATATATATATATATATATATATATATATATATATATATATATATATATATATATATATATATATATATATATATATATATATATATATATATATATATATATATATATATATATATATCGGTGTGTGTGTGTGTATCATCCCCTCCACGTTTAGCGGCGTGAAGCAAAGGAAAGGGCTTCTGTGAAATTCCGCCAATCGCGTCTTCCCTGAGCTTCATGTCCATCAAATCCCCACTCATCTTCAGCCTCCTTTCTCACATTATCAGAAACTATTCTCCCAGAAGTTGTGCAAAGGACATGTCCAAGACATCCGACTCCCTTTCATCATGTCATCTATATACGGAAATTTCCTCATTTCCCATATGGTATCATTTCTAACTCTAACCTGCCCTTTGATTACCAATTGACTTCTTAATTTTTACCCAGATAGACAAAATCTTTTAGATATAGTTTCATGTTTGTATAGGACAGTGATCTTCAAACTGTGGGCCATGGCCCACTGGTGGGCCATGGCCTGGTTTTCAGGTGGGCCACGGACATTTAACTAGATTATAATAAAAAATAAATTAACTATATAAAAAATAAGAAAATAAAATAAAAACAAAAGAAATAAAAATCTGAAACTTCAGTGTAAAGACAAAACTGTAATTCATTTTGTTGACTCATTGCGTGCCTTCATTGCTAAGATCCAGAACCGGGTTAGGAAAATTAATGCCCGCAATTTTGCAATGTTCGAGAATTTTTGTGAAGTTGTTGAAGGTGAAAAAGAATTAGATCCTTGTTTCCAAAATGAAATAATTAACCACCTTCAAAATTTGGGTCAAGAATTTTCCAGATACTTCCCTGATCTTGAGTCCATAGAGCTGTCATTTATAGCAGATCCATTTAATATTGAGCCAGATTCTGTGCCAGACCCTGACCAAGATGAATACTTGGAAATGAAATTTGATTCTGGTATAAAGTGTTTGCAAAAAGAGCTCCCTGTACAGGAATTCTGGGCTCAAGTAAGTGCACCATACCCTAGAATTGGTAAGCGTGCGCTAAAAACACTTCTACCTTTCTCCTCCACTCGCTTATGTGAATCAGGCTTTTCTCCCTTACTTCAAATCTAAACAAAAGCAAGAAACCGCTTAGAGGTGGAGGATGACATGCGATGTGCCTTGTCCAAAATTCTCCCCCGATTTGATAAGCTTTTAGATATGAAACAAGTACATCCATCTCATTAGCTGCCTTACCTGAGCCAGTGGTTACCATGAACAGCAGAGAAGTTGCGTTGTATGTTTATCTTTTGGCCATGTTTCAAGCCGTAAGGTCAGTATATGACTTTTATTTACAAAAATCAAAGTTCAGTCATTGATTTCTGGATTATTATTTTTAACTTTCTTGAAAATTTCTTAGATACATTTACCATATAATGCATTTATGAAAATTCTGTTTGAACATGTTAAGAAAATGTAATAAAGTTCCTTAAGGACCTGGTATCGTATGTTTTATTATGAACATAATTTATATGCTAAATCTGAAGGGTAGTAGGCCACGAATATTTGGAAATGCCTAAAGTGGGCCATGGTCTTAAAAAGTTTGAAGACCACTGGTATAGGAAGACAGGTCGTACTAGACTTGTATTAATTTTCGTATGCAATTTCAGT
>NC_089787.1:39394906-39437406 GCF_040412425.1 Macrobrachium rosenbergii
TAGTTTTTCTGTTTTTTGGGCGGGGTTTTGATTTATTTACTACCGTTATTGTTTTATCCTCAGTTCCAGTACTTGGTGAATGAACGCAAATGAGTTGAAATATAACTGGCGAGATATGAAGATTTAAATAGATGAGAAGCAAAAGAATAATTTTCAATTCTCTTGCATCCTGCCCCCGAAGACCAAGTGCTGAAAAACTCCGTCTCTTTAACTTGGTCCCGAACTTCTTAATTGAATCTCGATCCTCCCTGCTGCCCAATTAATTCATGACTTGACCTTCAAATGAAAACTTACGATCATTTTCCAAAGCTTAATTGATTCAGATGTCGCTGGTAAAGGTACAGACAGGAAGGATGGAATAACTTTCGCCCGGCTTAGCTCCGCATCTCAATTGATTTCTGGTACTAGCTCCCCTTTCCAAACCACTGCCTTCATTTAAATTGCAACGGGGTTTGGACCTCTGGAATAGGAAGTCTTGCCAGAGTTCGTTGTTTAGAATGCGTTCCCATGAAGGTGAGATTATCCTACGTGATAGGGTTCACGATTGAAACTCCTTCTGATGGAAGGAGGAGGAAAAATTTCGCTTGAAAGGTCATTGGGCTCTGAAACTAAATCTAATAATAAACACCTGGGCTCATAAATGAAAGATGCTGTGAACAAGATCGTGAAGAGTGCCAGTGCAATTGGAGTGGGCGTTATTCTCCAGGTGTTTATTTTTAGGCTTTTATAGTCATATGCGATACGTCAAGTGTAATGCTACCTCTTGTCATTGCGTTTACATTTTTGTAAAATGTCTACTTCATTTCACAGCTCTCTTTGTCTTCAGCCATTGTCATTGAAAATCAGTGTGTGTCTGTTTGGTGTCATTATCATATCGATATATCAGGGTGCTTTCAGCACTCATAGGCCCCATTTTGTTCCAGCATTATTTCTTCAAGTTTTGGGGATGTATTAGTGTAATAATTGTGTGAAGCTCATTCTCACCTTTTCATCAGTAGGAAGTATTTTGCATCAGCTGTGCGAACTGAATTATTCTAAACTAAGAGCAGTGCTGCCTATTGATCACAGAAAGTTCATGGCTTCATTTTCCATCTGGTCCTGGTGAAATATCTTTTTGCGCAGTACACTTGACTTTTTAAGGATATATGACTAGTTAAGTTCTTTAAATGTTGTATAGTGCACCAATTTAATCGAAGATCTTATGCTACCTTGACTATGCTTGCATTAATGCATGGTATATAAACTATCCGTGCCTGTGTTTTTACCCTCATTCATGCGTGCGCACATATTTTGTAGAAATTAAATCAAGAAAATTATTTTAGAGGCTAAAATTGTCAGAATTCGGGGACACTACCACCCGTATCTTAAAGCTGGCTTAGAAACTTACAAGTTACAAGACGCTTTCTACCTTTAGACCTGTACTTCTTATTCACAAAATGAAAGATAGATGTTCAAATTTTACCATACTAACTTCTCTTATTTTCTGTATGCGGCCTGATTACCTTTTCTGTCCAGTCTGAAGTATTAAAATCCTTGTTCTAATTGAAGTCTTGAACACCCGCATTTTGTTAGACCTGTACAGCCAAGAAACCATAGTGGCCAGTTACTTTGTCTTCTGTGGTGAAACTCAGGGAATTTATCTCTCTCTCTCTCTCTCTCTCTCTCTCTCTCTCTCTCTCTCTCTCTCTCTCTCTCTCTCTCTCTCTCCTTATCGCTAGCAACATAAAACGTCTTGAAAAGTTAGTCTACTGATAAGGTTTGAGAACGTACCCAACTGTTTTATGGTCGGTAATCCTTGCAAGACAATAAATTTCACTTCTCTGCTCGAGAGAACTGAAAGCCATAAGTATCAAATGTATATATATATAAAAAAAATCAGTATGCCTAGGAGTACCGTGTAAAAACCAGCTCGAGATTAGAAAATTACAGTATTTATCGCCTGGAATCTAGTTCTCATTTTCGAAGTGGAGAGACTTCTCTGTTTTTCAGTGGCATAATTTCAAAAACATGATTATATTACACATTTTTTTTTTTTACAGATATCGTGTGCTTTCCTAAGACGTTCTTGTTGCTTCTTGGAGCTGATGCTGATAATGATCAGCACAGACGAGAAAATTATGGTAGGCGTAATGGTCTTCTCTCGGTAACGGTGCATTTTCTTATTGTACGATTTTCAATAAAACTTCTTAAAAGGTAACGACCACGCGGTTTAAATCGTGCTTTTACTGTCGAGTTTTGTTTATTTTTCTTGCAGTATCGATTTTGGTTTCTTTTCTTTTAATGTCGATTTTTGTTTCTCTTCCTTTTTAAAGCAAATTGTTAACCTGAGCAAGTTTCAGTCATGCATTGTCCTTGTGGACTTTATGATTCAATCCAATTTGCTCCTGAATGCTTAGAAAAGCACGGGATTTAATTAGCAGCTTAAGCCACAGGAATTGTTTAAAAGAAGTCGCAGAGTGCCAATTACTTCTGACACTCTGTCGTATCTTTTTTAAAATTTCCTCTTAATTAAGCTAATAATTTACCTGGAATTTTGAACAGAATTCCATTGCGTTGTAATCACTGGAGCCAATGTCACAGTCTCGTTCTGGTATTGTTGAAGGTAAACTATTTTTTTTTTTGTATATTTGTCATTCTTAAATGTTGAAGATTGAAAGTAAGTGGATAAGATGTTGCTAAAGATAGTCTGTTTTTTTGATTAGATAAGTCTCTGTTATCAAGACAATTAAAAACGACGTTTTACAATCCGAAAGAAAGCTTCTAGCATAGAAAGTGCGTCTTCCTCGTTGTCCGTTTGCATGAAGGTCCAGTCAAGAAAACTCTTTTTAAGTAATAATCATTCACGTCATGCAAGTACACGCATTATCTTGTCTTAAGCGCGACTTTCCTCAAATTTCCGAGAATTCGAAGAATTCTGCGAATATATTGGGCCAAATGATACGGCTGTGGCACTTTAAAGGTGAAGATTATCGAGTTCGCGTCGGATTTGGCTCGCGGAAATCATACCCATTTGTTTATTATTGTTTTGACCTCTCTGCCTCTCCGACATTGTTTTCGTCTCTGCTGGAATTATTCCTCGCTTATCTGTTCATTCCTCACAATTTTTTCCAGCCTGCCTTGAAGCTTTCGTATTTTTTAATTACATCTAGTCGTTTATAGAATATAATCCAAAGGAAAGTGGTGTCCGAAATTTTAGATTTAGGCTGGCGCGCCCTCTAACCGCTATGATATATTCTCATTCCGGTCCCAAGCCCAGGTAAAAGAGGTGGGCAGATTATAGGGCTAATGCACGTTTTTGTAAAGTACGAGGCATTGTTGAATCTTTCAACGAACAGTAGCAGTCAGGTGCAGGGGACTAGGAGTTATAAGAAGGCTTGAAAGTCAATGGAAAGTTATTTAAGAAACTGGTACAGTTTTATCATATTAAATATCCTATTAAGTATCCTTCATAAAACTCAAATAATTTCATGTGTAGCAAGGTGCTTCATATGACATATATCACATTTGATGTCTTTGGGATTCTTAATGACCTGTCATTGCCAGCGATTTTCTTCTGCAATTTTAAAACGGAATTGGTTTAGGAATTCGAGTTATCTGCATAATAAAACCTGAAGTTGTAGGCAAAGTAGCTGTTGAGGCTTGTTGTTAAATTTAAAATTGTTATTATTTAGCCTGACGCATTATCAGATGATTGTTAATCAGTTATTCCACACTAATCTAGAGGAACGCCTACATCTTCAGCATCGCTTCCAGGTTTGTGTGCTTTATAGTTATTGTAAGCGTAGATTATATGCATTACTTGGAAATTTCGTGGTCAATTTTAGCGGCTGATTAAGTATTATATTCACAAGTTTTCTATTATAGAGCATTTCTTCCTGTTGGCTGTAACCAATTGGTCTTTTTGTGGTAGATAATGGTAAGTTTAATTTTATACTGTTTTATAGGTTTTATTAACCAACCTTTATTACACTCTCTCTATCTCTCTCTCTCTCTCTCTCTCTCAGACACACACACACACACACACACACACACACACACACACACACACACACACACACACACACACACACACGCAATTGGTGGCCCCACCCCGGACTGTATAGAAATTATTTAATTCAGTGCCTGTTTATCCCTGAGGAGACCAGAGCACTGTTAGAATAAAAGTAAAAACAAAATAAAAGCAAAATGAATAAATAAAAGTTATCCCTAATGGTGTTGGGTGGAGTTCCTGTCGTAGAGAGTTGTTGATGGTATCGCCTCCCTCTCACACGCCTATTTGCCTGATATCTCTCTTTTCGGTGCATACGTCATTGTTTAGCCTTTTTTTTTTTTTTAAGGAAAATGATTTTATCTTTTTTTTTCATTTTTGTTGCATGTGTCATTAACCCTTTATAAAGGTTCTCCAGTATCTACGTTTTTACATACTTTCCTTTCATTGTATGTCTTGTTTGAATATATTAACTTGGTCAGAAGAACTTCAGAAATATGTCGCTTTAGTTCTGTATTGTCGAGAAATATTGTAAAATCCAATTGTGTACTTGTTTGTTGATATTCTGTTTTTGTCATTAGCCGAGAACACAATTTCATTGGCTGGTTTCTTTGAGGTTCTCTCTCTCTCTCTCTCTCTCTCTCTCTCTCTCTCTCTCTCTCTCTCTCTCTCTCTCTCTCTCTCTCTCTCTCTCTCAAAATATGCCATCGTTTAACATGGCACTGATGCTGTCTGAATAACCCAAAAATTCTTAGACCTCATACATCGATATATCTCCCATATGTAAACTGTCAGCCCAATGCTTTCTCGGTCTCCCAGCATTTTATTATTATTATACAGTATGGACTAGCGAAGTTTCTTCTATTCTCTTCGTTTGTTTGAGAGAAATGTACGTTTTAGTTTTGTAATACGATAGCCATCATCATTTTTATTGTCATGCATCTATCATTCTTAAAATTTTATATCTGACTGATTCCCAACATAATCGCCTTAGCTCTGTATACTTCCGTGTTTTGTATTCTTCTGACAGATGTTTGATATTTATATTATTCTTGTTCTGTTGATGTTTGAATGCATCAGCTCTATCTGTAAAATTGATATATGCACCCTAAAGCCTGGGCAATGTAATGTTCATCATGAACCTTACCCAGCATTTTCTCTGAAGGCGGCGGTCTGATTTCGTGTAATCGGTTAGCTTTTACGCTCATGGTGTTCATTATATCTCTTTTCTTGCAATATTGATTAAAAATAATCTTTGTTTTAATGCAAAGGTTAGTTTTTGGAAATTATTGACTGATTGCCAAAGCGATTGAATGAATACTTAATTAGTGGTATCCTTGACCTTCACTGACCAAGACGATTTTGTATTGAATTGATGTGTTATACGGGTTCATGATCTTCTTTTCTATTATGCAGCGTTTAATTCTGTTCGCTCAGCTTGCCTTTTTAAATCATAAATGGAGACGAATGTCTTATAAAATTAGAGTCTTTTATTCCACAGATTTTTTTCAGCAGTTGTGCACCTTTACCGAAGAAAATAAAGGAAAATTCAACGCAAGAATGATACCCTTTCTCCTCCACGCATCTCAAGTTACCGGGCGTTCATTACAGCGTTCCAGGTGACAAAGAGAGCGCCAATGATTTAATAATGACACACAAAGGCTCAAGTCCTTAATAAATCCTGCATCCTCGCCGTCGCCGAGAATGGCCATTGCAAATGCCAGAGCCACAAATGGGAGAATGCGCTCCATTAAAGCTATAAACCCGAGACCGCCATAAATCTCTGCGACAGTCTGTAAATCATAGGACCCCAAAGGTTGGATGAGAATGAGAATTGTCAACAGAAAGTTAGGGAAAAAAAATCACAATAAAAAATCTCTGCGAAATGTTGCAAATGTGTCTGGTGCCCAGGATGACAGGGCACGTCAATGGAAGTATGCATGACCAATTGGATATTAATCTTAACGTGCCCATGACTTTTTTTCCCCCCTCTCTTTTTACAGCAGGGAGGTCTTTCTCAAAAGGGGTATGAGCTCTCCTCCATAATTTACTACACTCCCCCGCGACCATCCCTTCCTCTCAGGATTCATTGGGGCATTGTCAGGGCACCATTGTATCGATTCACTTCGTTTGCTTTCCTTTATCTCGTTTTTCATTTACCCTTTTTTTTTATTTATGCTTTGTAAGTACGTCAAATAATTTTCCTTCCATTTTAGCCATTTTTCCACATTTGTTATGCTGCAGTGTTTCCACAGTTTTCCCATTACGTTGCATATTTCAAAATTTTTCAGCTATTTTTTAGATTATTATTAAGTAACTGATTCACTTTTATTTCCCATTTTATCAGGTGTACACTTCAAGACTTAATGTCACTGTGGTACCTATTAATTTGTGAATAGAATTTTTTCCTGTAAGATTTTCCTAATTTATTTAGCATTTTTAGTCTCTATGGCTATGATTGCTTCTTTTCTCCCATCCCCAACGTATCAGTTACTAAGATATAATTTGCTGCAATGTTCCGCATTTGGTTTGATCATTTTCATGGTCATCTGCAAGTATGCGGGTGGCGTTTGCGCGTCGATATTTTTAATACGATAATGTGTTCATCTTAAGTTTGATAGCGAACATTATTTTTTCTTTCAAAATATTCGGGTAAAAATTTGGTTTTGCTCATCTTAATATTTGAATACTTCCCTTTTATAATTTTTACTTCATATTGACTGTGGTTGTCTTCAATTTTATGCTATTTCATCTTACAATTCTTAAAGTATGGTATATTAGTATGAAAATGTAAATATTGAAAGCTTGTGGGCGTTTTTGACAATGCTTTGAGTGATTTAACAGTTTTATTAGATACGTAAATAATTACTGCGAATATATTGCCATAAATCCTCTCAGTTGATAATAGGAGAAAAACACCCATTAAGCGAATTTTGTCTTCGTGTTTTCTTTCAGTTATATACACATTTTTACGCATGAACTATTTACGTAATATTGTTTTTAACTTACGGTAGTTCCTCTTATCATCCTTTGAATGTCCTTGTAATATTTACGCAATACTTTTCCCAGCTTACGATTGCCCTTACTGTCATCTTCAGAGCGTCCTTGTTATGTCACAAGAACACTCTGGAGATGGTAGCTGGAGCTATCGTAGGCTAAGAACAGAATTGCATCAACAGTTGGTGGGTAAAAATGTGTATATAACAGAAACAAAGAGGAAAAACAAGTTCGCATAATGGGTCTGTTTCGCCTTTCTGTAAAAGTTAAGTATACCTTAGTTTAACCAGACCACTGAGCTGATTAACAGCTCTCCTAGGGCTGGCCCTAAGGATTAGATTTATTTTACGTGGCTAAGAACCAATTGGTTACCTAGCAACGGGACCTACAGCTTATTATGGAATCCGAACCACATTATAGCGAGAAATGAATTTCTATCACCAGAAATAAATTCCTCTAATTCTTCATTGGCCGGCCGGAGACGCGAACTCGGGCCAAGCAGAGTGCTAGCTGACAACTTTACCGACTCGCCCAACGAGGAACTTCGCCTTTCTGTAATAATTACAATAATAACTGTTGGTGGGACGAGTTAATTTTGCACGGTTATTGAACCCTGGGCAAGAATCCGCAGGTTGGGCAAAAAAAAAAAAAAAAAAAAAAAGACATTCGGGAACGAAGAAGTAATAATAATAATAATAATAATAATAATAATAATAATAATAAATAATAATAATAATAATAATAATAATAATTAGCTAAAAGGCTCATCAATTCTTCCAACATTTATTTACATAACACTAATCCTTCTTTGCTACGAATAACCCGTTTGATAATGAAAGCACAAATTTGTTCCTAGGCGATGATCCCATATGACAATGCAGCGAGAGAATTCATTTAATCCAAAAGCTAATATGATTGTATAGGCTTAACATCTACACCTCTCCCTTCCCCCCCTCCCCCCCTTCCTGCCCTCCACCCAGTCAAATACATGCGCTCCCAGCCCTACCCCCTTCCCCCCTTCCTTATTTGCATATCAAGCCGAGATCAAATGATTCGGATAAGGCGCTTAGATACGTTTTTGTCTCTGCCAAAATTAAAGTTGTTTCACTAAATGTTTGTTTCGGTTGCATGATTATATTATTTTTTTTCCGTCTGCTATTGCAGTACATATATAAGTGTCATGCTTTTTGCAATTAGTTTATCGAAATTATCAGAAGATTTTGTCGTATTCTTTTTTTTTTTTTTTGGAGGTAATACAATATATTTCTGTCCTTCTACTGGCCTTTATGAATGAGTTATTTGTAACAATATCCATAGAGATACATCGAGGAACTGTTCTTATTTATCTTTTTGTAAGTAAAGATAAAAAATCTGCGCATCTCATTTTAATCTTTGGCTGGAACCCCTCTCTCTCTCTCTCTCTCTCTCTCTCTCTCTCTCTCTCTCTCTCTCTCTCTCTCTCTCTCTCTCTCTCTCTCTCTCTCATTGCTGAAAAGCCTGGAAAGATTATCATATTCCCTCAGAATATAATTCCTTCATCAAGAGAGGAATTGCGATTAAAGGACAGCAAGAACATTTTACTCAGAGTGCTCAATCGTGTTCTTGAGTTGACCTTTAAATTGTCTTTTATATTATCATCGTATTATGCAGTAGATGGTAGAAAGTATGCTGTCCGAAATATAATTCCTCTCTCTCTCTCTCTCTCTACTTCTTCTTCTTCTTCTTCTTCTTCTTCTTCTTCTTCTTCTTCTTCTTCTGTTGGTGCATTTGCATTGAGACAGGAGACATGCGTGGTAAATTTTGTTTACGATTTGTGTGTGCCTGAATGGTGCTTGCATAGTGGCGTTCATTCAGTGCAAGTATTCTTTGTGTGAATGCACTCAGTTGGTTGCGTTTTTTCCGTCATGTATCACTGAAAGTAATGTGGGAGGTCTGGATGGGTTTGTTGAGGGCCCGGAGAGACAGAGTTTACCTTTCATAATCAAGAGGAACGCTTTGGTCAAAAGGTTTTTCTTATCAAGAGTAAATTTTAATGTAGTTGTGGTCATGATGACATATCGGTAAATATTAAAGAAATACATTAAGTAGCAAGCCAAAAATACAAATTTCTATGCTTTTGTAAAAAAAAAAGAAAACTAAGTTGACTTATCTTAGGGTTTAGGTATAATCACATTGTCGGTATTGCAACTTGCATAACTAAAATAAAGTCATTATCTCATTTTTTTTATTTGTAAGTACCGGATGAATGCTCTTACGTTCATGGTCTTCAGGAAGCGGTATTTATACCCTGGAGAGATCCAACGGAGCGTTTAATCTATATATTTATTGGTATTAGGGCAGAGTTGGGCAGCATGGTAAGAATGATTTAATCTGTGATGACTATTATATCTAGTTTATTTTTTTCCTTTTTATTTTTCCCCATCTGCCGGTTTGTTATGTCCATATATAATTGTGTGTTTATGTAACCGAACACATAAGTAATGGTAAAACACAAATACGTTTTATATACAGTATATGTATGTCTGTATGAATATATGTGTGTATATGGTAATGTATGTATGTATGTACGTGTGCGTGTGTGTGTGTGACTAAATTCACCAGAGCTCCTCATGTATATGTGCAGATGTTCTACAGGAAACAATGAAACACTGTGAATAAATCTTGACCGGTTTTGCCTTTAGCTTTCGAAGACATCTTCAAGAGGACTGATACATATTAGTAGTAATTTACTGTATATACGCTAAAGTAACAGTGCAAACAAACATACAGTTGGTTGGAAAAATATTCACGCCTCATAAGCAGCAAAAAATTAGGGAGGAGTAGTAAACTCATTAGCGTCTGAGGCCAGTGCTCAATTTACCAATCTTGTTTATTTATGCAGGTTGGCTCACGCCTATGCTGTAGGCCCTATGTACATTTTTTCTCTGGCCAACGCAAAAAATAATTTTACATCCAGTTTTTAAAGGGTATTAGATATAAGTAGCCACGAGTATATTCATAGTGAAACAGATACAAGCAGGAATACAGACCAGAAATTGAAATTTCCTGATTCGGTATCAGACAGTCCATTAGAGAAGAAAAAAGAACTTTATGATAGCCGCAGGAAAACTTACAACAGAAATAACCTGCTTGCACTACCGTATAGTAATGCTTTCTAAGATATTTTCCTTGAGAACTTTGAAGTTATTCTCTTTTCAGAACAATAATGCATTTGAACAAGCTCTTATAAAGAGCTCTCCTTATGTGTGTATCAATTTCCATTTGATCCATGAGACAGTTTTTATATTAGTCTAACTGGAAAATCGTTTGAGATAGGAATAGAAAAGCAAAAAAAAGATAAAATATGCGCAGGAGAACCATGTAATTTTCGTTCATGTTAGTGAAAACAGGTATTCCATCAGTTGGGCAAGGGCAAAAAATTGTTTATTCCAATAGGAAAATGGAAAGAAATATTATGGAGACGAGTTTTAAAAAAGAAAGCTTTTATAAGGATATGAGTACCAGGCCTGGCATGTTTCAACTCGATCAATTTATTTTAAAAGAAATAGGTGAAATGTATTTATTTTCAAGAATTTGGTTTGCATGGGTCTACAGCAAAGGCGTAAGCCTACCCACATTGGTAAACAAGGTTGTAAATAGGGCACAGACCTCAGACCTAATGAGTTTCCTGCTCCTCCCTTATTTTTTTCTCTATTTATCAGGAGTAGCTATTTTTTTTCCAATGTTCGTTTGTACCGTCCCTCTAGCTGCTACAGGGGTTTTCAACCTGGGGTACGCGTACCCCAGGGGGTACGCCAAGGGTCAGGTAGGGGGTACGCTCTCCCCATGGGTTGTTAGGGTTAGGGCCCTGGCCGCCCACTGACTGCATAGCCACAGGTAAATAATTATAAACAATTTTCTTTATTTTTATGGAATTCTTTGTGTTTACAATATTGTTGGTTATGTCAGGAGAGTTGTGTACTTACTTCCCTTCAGTACAGTGCTTGCAAATATACCCAATGGAATGTTTTTCTACATTTGTTTTGTTTTTTACTTTATACAAAGTGAAGGGGGTACATTATTGACATTAAAAATACCCAAAAGGGTACGTATGGAGAAAAAGGTTGAAAACCCCTGCTCGGATATATAGTAAATATCTATCATTAAGTAACAATCCTCTTAAAGATGTTTTAGAAAACTAAAGGTGAAACCGTTCAGGATTTAAACCAGTGTTTCATTTTTTCCTGTGATACATCTGCATATATATATATATATATATATATATATATATATATATATATATATATATATATATATATATATAATTCTTAAGGAAAACAAAATTCCCTTTGTTCAACTTTGCATTATATTAAGGCTAAACCTTTCTTAATTTAGCCTGTGTTTTGTTTTTGAAGTATCTTCATCTGACATAGTAAACATCTGTATGCGTTGCTCTTATTACTCATGAAGTTAAATAATCACAAGAGTCTTGCAGTAACTTTGAGTTTAACGTAATTTATTTTTCTTACAGCTTAAACACTTTTCTTTCCATCTTTTATTTACTTAGTTTGTTTAATTTATGTACACAATTACAGGAATATAAAAGATAGAAAGTTACTAGTCATAAAACTAAAATTCACGTACACAGATTCTTTGACTTTAAAAGAAACTAGAGCTTATTCCTAGACATTCGTTTATGTCTGTTCAGGAAAAGAAGAATTCTCGTCTTATTCCTATCTTTCGGTTAAACGTCACAAAAATGACAATGGATCCAGATTTCGTTCTGCGATATCATCCTTTCTTTCTTTCTTTCTCTCTCTCCGATGGGGTTCTCGCATGTGGCTAATGCCAGGGTATTTCGTCTCGAAATGTGAAAATGTTATGGTTGGTCTATTGTCGACTCTCCACCCACGGGCCGGGCGGATATTGGGAGAGTCAATGGCTGTGATCGATTTCGAAGAGTCCAAATGTGTATTAAGAATGTCTCTTCCACGACTACGCGCTGCTCTTCAACATGTTCCTGGTGGGCCTGGAGGATGCAAGAGAGAGAGAGAGAGAGAGAGAGAGAGAGAGCGGAATGAAAGGACCACGTGCTAGGGCGTTGCTGCGTTCAAATCTTTTTTCTTTTTTTTCCTACTTTTGTGTAAGGAGTCCAAAGCTTAAAACAAGTGATTGATCTAGATTAAAAGAATACCGATCTAATAGTGATTTAGTGTGCCGGTCACATTGTGAATGATGTTTATGATTATTGTCTGGTATATATATATATATATATATATATATATATATATATATATATATATATATATATATATATATATATATATATATATATATATATATATACTGTATATATATATATATATATATATATATATATATATATATATATATATTTGTTTTGAAATTATAAATTTTATTTATTTTTTGCCCTTTTGGTCCAAATGAAAGATCAGTCATTCGGGCCTTTAAATACAAGACAGAATTTAACAGGTTTAAATGAAGTGATTTAATTACGGAAGAATGCTTCTCCATCTTCTGATATGTTCACTAGTTTATTTATGTAGATATGATAAATTAACGGATCTCTTTCGATGTAAGTGAAAGATCAGCTATTTTCTTTTTTATGGAGTGATAAAATTCTTGCTTTTTAATGGTGATGAATAGAATAAGGAAGATTAACCACAGCAGTAACTAATATTATTTAGGTGGCTAAACAGTTCCTCTAAGGCTGAACATTGTATTACGGTATATTTTTCCACATTTTGTGTTTGAACCAACACCGAAATTCTCTTACCTTATGCTTTATGAAAAACAATTTCCGTCATATATCAAATAGATTAGCTTGTACGCAAACTGATTTATTTACTGTTTGCAGAATTAACTCCTTTTGGCTATGTGTACATTATATATATATATATATATATATATATATATATATATATATATATATATATATATATATATATATATATATATATATATATATATATATATATACACACACCTACATATACATACATACATACATACATAAATACATGAAGAGGAAGAAACTTACTGTGAATAAAAAGATTGGAGTTGCAGAATTACACATGAATCTGATTTCCCTTTAGAATTACATTTACCTTCTTGCCATGACACCAGATTGGCATGATGAAAAGGAGCACCGCGCGCATTTGACTTGATCAAAGCAATTTACCTTCATTTCGGCTGGAAGAGCTGAGCTGGAATCTTGAAAGGAAATTTATTCCATATCACAATCGAATTTCATAGGAAAAGGAAGCCCTGTCATAAGAGGGAATATGAGTTTTACTGTCTATTTTTATTTATTTTTATTGTTCTCTATGGCATCTGATACTTTGTTGTTGGTTCGGTTATAAACGTAGTTTAGGTCTTAGTGTTTCGCTTTATGTACACTAAGCATCGATCAATAGTGCGATGGAACAGTTTTTTTTATCTCATGTCAGTGCACACTTTTATTTGCTCTGATAGGAATAGGTTGTCCCTAAAGAAATCCAGATATATTGTACGATTTTGAATTTATTCAAGTCATTACTTCGGGGACAAACATTCATTTTTGTCAAAATTGATACTTTATAAGACGCATGCGTTCAGTAATTTAGAGAAATAATTTCTTACTCAAATCATCTCAACGGAAAACCTGACAATTTTGAAAGGTTTGTTCCGCATCTGAGAAGGTTAATATTTCGTACATCATAATGCAACAGTTTTTTTGTTATATCTTTACTAATGTTTCGTTTCGTATTCTCACTTTCATTTACATAGGGCGTTGTATATTTATTCTTTGTTATTTATTGTTATTCATGTCCTGTTCATAGGCTACCATATCATTTCTCGTTGCTAAGCTCCAAATTGCTCTACCCAGTTCGGCCGTTATTTTGAGAACCCTGTTTATATTATCATTGTGTGCTCTTGCGTGATTAATTAGTCATTTGGGGATGAATTGAAGGCCATAATTCGTGGAAATGTGCCGTTAGGCAACAAAAAGCGCAAAAATGAGTACTTTACGAGCTGTATTTTTCACTAAAAGAATGCTTAACCACTGCTTATATGCTAGTTTTATAACATTTATTCGTAAGTGGTAGCCAGCTGAGAATGTATCATTTTTACGACCTTCATTATTACTCTGTTCATAATTCTTAGTGCAATTTTAATGGAATTCTTTGCAATTACTGGACTAGTCTGACAATTTTTTTATACAAAAAAAAAAAGCTTGTACATAAATGGTAATTACTTGTTGAAAAGAGCACTTAAACTGATGCAGTTGGTTTGCATGGAAGGGTATTAAGGACGAGTCTACCTTTCGGAGGCAAAATTTAAAAGACTTTGCTTATGATTTTACATTAATATATATATATATATATATATATATATATATATATATATATATATATATATATATATATATATATATATATATATATATATATATATATATATATATACTGTATATATATATATATTTTATATATATATATATATATATATATATATATATATATATATACTGTATATATATATATATATATACATATATATATATATATATATATATATATATATATATATATATATATACTGTATATATATATATATGTGTTTGTGTGTATATATATAATATATATATATAATATATATATATATATATATATATATATATATATATATATATATATATATGGGTGGTTGCCATAAGTAAGTTGTAGAACACAGGTATTGTGCTTGCAAGGTTTGTGGTTCTATCCCGGCCTGCCATCCACAAGTCAACCCATCTGTGAATGGGTATTGGGGTCAGCTGTTGTCAAGCAGAGTTGGGGGCCAGAGACTAGGTAGCGTCATCAAGCCATTGCCCCTTCGGTTCACACTTTCTAAAGAGGAAAAGGCATGCGTTGAGAAAAAAAAAAAAATGATTGTATGTGTGTGTCTGGCGTAAGTTAACAAAGAGCAAGACTGTATTATGTATGCATGAATAATTTACTTGCTGGTCTCTCTTTCCTCCTACATTGATGAGACCATTTTCCTGAATAAAATTCTTTTGGAATATTTCGACGCATAAGTTTGGCGAATGAATGTACCGAAATGCTCTCCATTCCTGTGAGCTTAGTGAAGGCTGATCTACATTCAAGAGAATGCATTATTTGCTCTGTTGTGTTTGCCATTTATTTTTATTTGAGCCATAAATCGTTTCTTTGCAACCTTGTTCATAGAATTTATGTGACATGCATATTCGGATTCCGTACGTTTGTTATAGGCCTGTAGTAAGAAATTTAACATTACTCACTTAGGAAGTCGGGTATTCGATTTTGCATTCTTAGAAGGTCGTTGTGTACAGAGAGAAGTAACACAAGACTTCTAAGAGAAGTAAAAGCGAAAGATTCATAAATTTACCGTGGAATCTGTAATGAATTTAATGAAGTCAATCATGAGATTTATTTTATCATTCATCATATGCAGAAGATAATATCTCGCAAATATCTCTATCTCAAGGTTATAAACAATAATTTGTGGTTTCGAAAGTATGAAGTCAAGTCCAAAAGGTTATAAAGTAAATAAAAAAAAACGTAGTTTATCGTTATCAGCATATTTACCGTGATAGACGAGTACGCCTTAAGATGACAGACAGCACGTATAATACCTTGGATTTCCTATCGAATGGTGTAATTCCGCCTCATAAAAAGATGAACATCACGTCCTGTATACGTCTTGCCTTTCCAGGTCAAAGGGAATTTGTGTTTACGATTCTGTAAATAGTCATAGAGGGTCATTGGTGCAAAACAATCTCGGTGGAACTTCTGATTTTATTTGTGTATTGCATAATAAATAGCGTTTTTATTCGTAGCGCCGGTCCGTATCAATTTACACGTTAGATAAGGTGTTGTCAACAGACGTTTGGAACGACATTGTATTTATACTTCAACCTGAAATAAAAAAAAAAAAAAGTCATTTCTATTTGATTGTTGGCCAAATAGTGCTCCCACGTCATGCTCCAGTTTCATGCATATTGTCAGTGTTAATTATTGTCATGATGGGCAGATCTGAATGCTTTTAAAGCCAAATAAGTTGCCGCTAACAAACATTTGATATAGCAGTTTATTTCCAGATCAAATAAAAATGTGCATTGTCGGTATGCTGATTTGCATACAAGGATAGGATTTTGCTACAAATGAACCAAGCCTTTGTTTTCGTTGTGTAATCTTGTTTACAGAGCTATTTCATTAAACCTCGGGATTTCATTCATTAGGCTTAAGTAAACTGGACGCAAAAGCTGTAATACTGCCAAAAGAAAACAAGAGTATTTTAACTTTCGTTTTCGGTCTTATTGCAATTGTGTAATGCCCGAGCATTCGTTGTGTATTCCGCCTAAAGTTGAAAGTTAGTGGGAGATGTTCACTTTCATATTTATTTTTTTTTTTAACTCCCAAAGAATGTTGTTAAGTGCAGAAACATATCTCGAGTTGAGCTTTTAAATCTTTGAAGTAAAGCTTGGGAAGTGAGACCGTTTTACGTCCATAATTGTGAAATTGTGAAGTCAGTCAGTCTCGTGCTAAAGCAAATTTCTTTTGTTGGAGTTATATATAAGCGTAACCTTTACATTTTAGGAAATAAGGACATTGGCCGTGGAAGTTTCGAACCCTGCCTCCCCCCAAAAAACCTCTCAGTCCCCCAGCACACCACCCCGCCCTAAACCCTGTCCGACAGCCGCCGGGTTCCTGAAGGAGCCAGGAGAGGAAGCCCCACCTTAATCGATGCAAGCAGAAGTTGTATCGAGTGATAACATCTTCCCCCGGGTTAAAATATAGCGGTATTTTTTCAACGGGGCGAGTGGCGTTACAGTATCTCACCGTGGAGTGACGGCGGCGGTGTTTATATAATCCATTATAGATAATAGTTATCGAGGCTGTGTAATTATTCTCTTCTCTTCGGGCGAGCTTCGGGCTCGACCAGTTATCGCGTAGTGTTGTTCCCGCCATGATTTATTGTGTCGTTTTAGATATCATCAGCTTCACAATATATAGATGGTATCGAGTAGGTCTCTCATTTAGCCGTCGTCTCTTTTCTCTCTCTCTCTCTCTCTCTCTCTCTCTCTCTCTCTCTCTCTCTCTCTCTCAGACACACATATATACTGTATATATATATATATATATATATATATATATATATATATATATATATATATATATATATATATATATATATATATATATACAGACATATAATATACTGTATATATATATATATATATATATATATATATATATATATATATATATATATATGTGTGTGTGTGTGTGTGTGTGTGTGTGTGTGTGTGGTGTGACCAGCTTACGTGCGCAAGGGAAAAGGGAAGGAACAAAATATCCCAAGTGTATTTTGAATAATGTTCAACAAGAAAAATCAATGTCATGATGGTTATGCACGTTATCGTTTAGCCGTAACTTTGTTTTTTAATATTTACACCACTTTGGCCTCCCCTGCATAAAGTCTGTTCTTTTGAATATATATGTAGGCCATAGATATGTATACGTAGTGCTGTGTGAACCATTTGACAATACCCAGTTTAATTCTATCTTCAGTTTGTATACATCCTCACACACTTGCTAATTTTTCTCACGGCTGTTAAATTAAGAATCCTTTGAACACATTTCAAGAAACAGAATAAGAAATGCCTTTTTTTTTTTTCATTCCAGGTAAGCGCTTGGAAGACCGCATAGGCCACTCCACCATATGGTCATTACGGACGGTGCTCGGAGCCGAGGCAATGTTTTCGC
Organism: Macrobrachium rosenbergii; assembly: GCF_040412425.1. Lineage (NCBI taxonomy): Eukaryota > Metazoa > Arthropoda > Malacostraca > Decapoda > Palaemonidae > Macrobrachium > Macrobrachium rosenbergii. The sequence continues at coordinate 39,412,664 of NC_089787.1, forward strand.
AAGAGGTATGTTGGTGAATAATTTGACTCTCGTGTAATGATTAGGGAACCCGCTCGGTAAATTGTTTTAAGTGCTCATAATTCATACGTCCGTATGTGATGTACTTTCCCATTTGTGTCTCAGGGTTTGGGATGCCTCTTGCCTGTGGAAACCATTTTGCTAATGGTAACACTGTTCGACGTTATTTTGCGCTTTGAAAAAGTACCCAAGGCCATAGTTAAACTTCACGGTTTAGCAGTTTTGCAAATTTTGCTGAAACTGGGTCATAAAGACTTATTACTGAAAAAACGAAAGTTCAAGCTACTTCATGATGTACATCAAAGCTACGAAGCTTCATAGGCTCTTCGTTGGGCGAGTCGGTAGAGCTGTGGATTAACACTCGCTAGGCCCGAGTTCGAGTCTCCGGCCGGCTGATGAAGAGTTAGAGGAATTTATTTCTGGTGATAGAAATTCATTTCTCGCTATAATGTGGTTCGGATTCCACAATAAGCTGTAGGTCCCGTTGCTAAGTAACCAGTTGGTTCTTAGCCACGTAAAATAAGTCTAATCCTTAGGGCCAGCCCTAGGAGAGCTGTTAATCAGCTCAGTGGTCTGGTAAAACTAAGGTATACTTAACTTTACGAAGCATCTTACATTGATCATTGAATTGTTGAGGGATATTTCAGTATTAGCATTTTCGCGAATTGACTTGAAATTTTACATTTGTAGGCTAAATGTAATGAATTGATATTAAAAAGTTAAGACTTTATTTTGAAGTGATAAATAATGCTAAAAACGTTTAAAGAAAAAGAATTTTGTTTAAATTTGGCATTAAATAGGATTTTGTTTGGAGAGAAATAGTTTTTTATTTCTGTCTTGCGAAAGAGTGATTCTTTGTAAGTGGAAAATGGCAGAAACTAAACGTCAGAAGTTAGAATAACACTCCATCTTGCTCACTTCCTTAGGCTGAGGACTTTATCATGACTCACTGCCGCTTTCACCAGACCGCCAAGATCCGTTGCAGGGTTTAGTATTGCTTTTTGACCAACCGTCTTCTTTTATCCGGGCTTGGAACCGACGTGAGTGCATAAGACTTCCACGTCACTTTTGCTCTTTAACGGTTACATTAACTTACAAAACTCTCTCATAATATGTGGCTGAGGAGGACTGCTTTGCCTCCAGTTGATTTATCCACGTCCAAACAACCTTGTCATTGGTTTCACCCATAACGACGATGTCACTCCAAAATGGATGATACAGTCACCCAGGTAGTGAAAGCTTTTTACTGGCGTCACAGCACAATTGTCCGAAGCCAACCACCGGGTATGATTTAAGAGCCTTTAAAAGGCCGTTTAAAAACCCATTTGTTTAAAGATGTTTGATCGCTGAGCGGATGTCGGCATCCGGGTGCAGCACCAGAGGTCAGAATCGGCTTTGTTTTCTGGTCCTTCTGAAGCGCGGGATTTTTTTTTTTTTTAAGACGGGCTCTAAAATTTCTGCAACACCGTTATTTGATTAGATAGATATGAAAATATTTTTTTTAATATTGCTTCTTTATTTTTTTGCATATTATATGTCAGTACAAATGATACTAATGATAGGCTTCATTATATACATGATTATTAGATTTTAATATCTTTTCCTGAATATTTTTTTTTTTTTAGGACTCAAAAAATGTAGTTAACATATTGTGTATTGTGTACAGCTTAATAAATAACTAGTAAAATATTAAAAAAACAGTGTTAATCTTAAGCCATTATGACATGAACTGCTTATCTTATACCTTACTATTACACACGCATATATATATATATATATATATATATATATATATATATATATATATATATATATATATATATATACATACATACATACATACATACATACATACATACATACATACATACATACATATATATGCGCGTCTACAGGCTTCAAATATCATGTCAGCAAACTTCTGTATTGCTTGAAGTATGGAATATCTTTGCCAAATCGTTGTCGTCGAGAAATGGATCAAGTTGCTTTATAATGAGCAGGTGGGTGTCCCCATTTCTTTTTCTCTGTTATCTTCTCTCTCGCCCATCCTCGCTGATTACTCACACCCCCCACCCCCTCCCTCTAGACAGTTGTGTTCCCCTTGTGCTAACCAAAGATTTATCATAGCTTAAGTATACAAATAATGTTCTGAAGGGTGACAGTTTGAAGATTTTCAAAGAAGTGGTTACAGCTCACAAAATCTAAAGGTTAAGGTCTAGGAAACCTATTAGCAGTGTAATTAACATTATTTCTGATCTGTTAGAGAGATGAAGGTTATAACCCTTTCTTCATTATCATATTTTTACAAGAGATATATTTTTTTAAAGTTTTCGAATATGCAACCCCGGTTGTTGGTCTGTTATCTGGGCACTGCATTGCACAGCAACAATAACTTTTGTGTGAAGTTATAAGGCTGTAAAATGCTTACCCTCTGTTTGTTTCAAAACACATTTGATTAAGTTTTTGCTTCGTCGCGTCGCATTTAGTGTCAAAGCAACCGGAATTGAGCATTGCAATTTAATAGCAATTATCAAATGAAAGTATCAAACGGTATATACTTTACCCAAACACTTAATCTGCATACTTACACAAAGACGTATATGTTCCTCCACTATCTTTTAATGTTTTGTAATCCGAAAATGGAGTCAAAAAGATTGCGCTTGCATGTTTAAAAATAAAAACGGCCATAATGTAAAGGAACAACTTAGTTAACAGTGGCATTTTTAAAATTATTTTTGTTTCGATGCAAGACTTCTGCTGGAGTTGGTGGTGGTTCTTCTTCTTGTTCTCCTTTCGTCTCTCCGCTTCGCTTATCAGCCCGGCGTTGGTCTCGGAGGAGGAGACCACCAATGAAATTGTGGCGTTACCAGGTGGGAGGGCGTGTTGATCCTGACGGGCATAATGAGCAGAGGAAACCTGAACCCTTGTAAAGTACTTGGAGACAGCGGTTATCTTCAGAGGGAATGACATTACCATTGCCTCCTCCTCTACAAGTTCCTCCAGCTCTTTTAGTTCTCTGTGCTTTATTTGTCGTTCTTCCTTCGTGTAGCTGTTTCTGGGTTGTCTCACTGGATTATATACAGTTCTTTTGCTTCCTTATGTGTGCGGTTATATTTATTCGTTCGTTCAGCATATTGCTTCTTCAGCTAAGCATTCTCAGAATTTTTCCATCTTGTTTACTATTTTTCTAACTCTTCCTTAAAAAAAAATTTTCGCCATTCTGCTGTTGCTTTAGTTTAAAGGAACATTTCCATACTGTTTCATTAACGGATGATATTTTTTGTTGAGAATCTGTAATTTGCATTGTCTTGAACACACACACACACACACACACACACACACACACACACACACACACATATATATATATATATATATATATATATATATATATATATATATATATATATAATGTTATATACATATACTATATAATATACATATATATGTATATATACATATATTTTGTCTATTTAGTTCTTGAGAAAGCGATCCAGCTCCTCTTTAATATATTGATAACACCCGTGATTTAATTGTTATGAAAGACTAAACTGCTTTTTAATAAACTGATAACGCACATGTCGGATTTACCCCGGCACCTCTAAGGCTTCCGTCTGCTAATTTAGATATACAGTATAACTGTTGACTGTAAACCCGTCAACCTAGATAACATATTGTGTCGTGTTCGAACACTATGCAAATATACTCGCGCAGAAACCTTTTCAGCTCTTGTCTGGAAGGTTCCAGGGCGAGGTGACTCCAGTCACCAGAATATTTATGAAGACAGGGCCAAGTCGGAGAGATCGCCCGGTGCCAAGGAAGGCGAGGGTATCAGCTACAAGTCATGACGTGTGGGTCACAAGCACAAAAGGTGCAGGTCGGAATTTAAGTTGCTGGACACCAGTTGCAACGTCCAAGAGGCTTTCATTAGAGCGTCTGTACAACTTCATTGCACAGGATATATTTAAATGGTCTCGTTAAGCTTGGCTGACTTGTCACACAGTTGACTGATCAATTTGTACGTTGTATACTAAATATTATGTTTTCTAATGGTGTTTACTTTTGCCTTCTTGATTATCTTCTATTCTTTAGGATCGAGTTTCTGCGCTGGGATTACTTTAGTTTTTCTTCTTGCTTGAGGACAAACTCTTCATTGAATCACTGAACATATTTTCACCAATTCATTTAGGGTAGGTCACTAAAGGTATGGGATATTGTTATTCATGGCTTCCATATCAAGTCCTTTAAAGAAATTTTGTCCAGTTGTTTAATACGTAATTCATGTACCTGACTTAAAAAAAAGTGATTAATTAGTTAATTTTTTTTTTCTAAACCATAACCCCTGATATTACTTCCCGTGTTGTCTTCTGTACTTAACGATAGTGTGCCCCTTTTATAAATGTAAAGAAACTGTAAATTCATACGTTTTTGGTTTTCTAAAATTTTGCGATACTCTCATTTCAGAAAGGTCCGATAATGAAGATAAAAGTTGCGCAAGTCTGCTAACTTCTTAACGGTGGGCAAATGCTTGCGTCTGTTTGTTTTATCTTTAAAATTTTTAGGAAGTCCTGCAACAATACTCATGAGTTTTCTGCTTGTTTACTCTCAAACAGACACCCTGGACTTAAATCTCTTACTGGATGTTTGTGTTATTTTTCATTTGGACTAAATGTGTTCTGCTTTTGTAGTATCACATTTGTTTCATCACTTTTCTTTTTCTACAGTCCTGTTGCAGTTCCATTATAGTTTCGAACTACAAAATGCCTCCATTGCATAATCAGTTTACTGTTAGTTCCTTCAGTTACATAAGAAACCTTAAGGAGTTCTTAGGATTTTTTAGGACTATGTGGGATTTTGTAGGACTTTTATGGCTCTTTAGAATTTCTTAGGATTTTGTAAGACTTTTTGGGACTTTCTAGGACTTTTTAGGACTTTTGAGAACTTCACTCCTCCTTCTGAAATGAGAGAGCAATAGAATTAGTCATTTTCATTTATGGCTAAGTGGGTAAGGTCAACGTTACCCTTTATCAAGCCAGAAAGTCATGGGTTTGAATCCTGGCCAAGGTAGATGCCCTTGTTAAATTGTTTTATATAATTTTCTTTTGGTATATAATTATGTGTATGTATATATATATATATATATATATATATATATATATATATATATATATATATATATATACATATATATATATATATATATATATATATATATATATATATATATATATATATATGTATATATATTGTAAAAATGTTCACTTTGCAAATTGTTATTGTTTACCAAAAGGAGAATTACTGAGTTGTACTTATATAACACATTGTGTAATCAGCTTATTCTTTCCACTGTCAATTTTTGGTGGTCAGTCCCTTTCCCTGGATAATCTTTTAATTGACTTTTCCCTGCTTCTGAGCTGTAGAGACTAATCTTTTGTAAAACCTCTTAAGTATTTACCCCTGTTTTGGTAGGTCTACTAATTCTTCAACCATGTTGGATTCCAGGTACATATTTTCCATTGTAATCCCCATCTGTCATTTATACAAGCTTTCTTTGTAAACTTATTTTTATATTTCTATCAGTCTGCTAAGAAAAAGACATTAAGTCGAAAGGCCTAGCACCACTCCGTTGTTTCACTTTCCTTCGTGGCTTTTGCCAGGGATGCCTCCCGACCTGGCGGGATTTCTGCATCTTTCCAGGAAAGACATAGCTGGTCTTCTAGATTATTCCAACAGAATGACCAGAAGGAAGACATCCGCAAGAATACACCTTGATATCCGACTATTTGCCCGCTTTCACACAGATTTTCTATTAGAATTCTTCATCAAGGGACATAGCATACTTGGAGGAACTGAGTTCCTCCTTTCTGCACAGCCAGTCTTCTAGATTATTCCAACAGAATGACCAGAAGGAAGACATCTGCAAGAAAACATCTAGGTATCCGACTATTTGTCCGCTTCGACACAGATCTTCTGTTAGAAGAGTCTTCATCAAGGGACTAGCATACTTGGAGGAACTAAGTTCCTCCTTTTTGCACAACTGGTCTTCTAGATTATTCCAACAGAATTACCAGAAGGAAGACATCTGTAAGAATACTTCTAGATATTCGACTATTTGCCCGCTTTAACACAGATCTTCTATTAGAAGAGTCTTCATCAAGGGACATAGCATACTTGGAGGAACTGAGTTCCTCCTTTCTGCACAGCCGGTCTTCTAGATTATTCCAACAGAATGACCAGAAGGAAGACATCTGCAAAAATACATATAGATATCCTACTATTTGCCCGCTTTGACAGAGACCTTCTGTTAGAACAGTCTTCATCAGGGACATAGCATACTTGGAGGAACTTAGTTCCTCCTTTTTGCACAACCAGTCTTCTAGATTATTCCAACAGAATTGCCAGAAGGAAGACATCTGCAAGAATACTTCTAGATATCTGACTATTTGCCCGCTTTGACACAGATCTTCTATTAGAAGTCTTCATCAAGGGACATAGCATACTTGGAGGAACTAAGTTCCTCCTTTCTGCACAGCCGGTCTTCTAGATTATTCCAACAGAATTACCTGAAGGAAGACATCTGCAAAAATACTTCTAGAAATCCGATTATTTGCCCGCTTTGACACAGATCTTCTATTAGAAGAGTCTTCATCAAGGGACATAGAATACTTGGAGGAACTGAGTTTCTCCTTTCTGCACAGCCGGTCTTCTAGATTATTCCAAAAGAATTACCAGAAGGAAGACATCTGCAAGAATACATCTAGATATCTGACTATTTGCCTGCTTTGACACAGATCTTCTGTTAGAAGAGTCTTCATCAAGGGACATAGCATACTTGGAGGAACTGAGTTTCTCCTTTCTGCACAGCCGGTCTTCTAGATTATTCCAACAGAATTACCTGAAGGAAGACATCTGCAAGAATACATCTAGATATCTGATTATTTCCCCGCTTTGACACAGATCTTCTGTTAGAAGAGTTCATCAAGGGACATAGCATACTTGGAGGAACTGAGTTTCTCCTTTCTGCACAGCCAGTCTTCTAGATTATTCCAACAGGATGACCAGAACGAAGACATCTGCAAGAATACATCTAGATATCTGACTATTTGCCCGCTTTGACACAGATCTTCTATTAGAAGAGTCTTCATCAAGGGACACAGCATACCTGGAGGAACTGAGTTTCTCCTGTCTGCACAGCCGGTCTTCTAGATTATTCCAACAGGATGACCAGATGGAAGACATCTGCAAGAATACATCTAGATATCCGACTATTTGCCCGCTTTGACAGACATCTTATGACTTTGTAGGACTTTGTAAGACGTTTTAGGACTTTGTATTACTTTGTAAGACTCCGTATGACTTTGTAAGACTTTGCAAGACTTTTAGTGAATTTGTAGGACTTTGTAAGACTTCTTATGACACTGTAGGACTTTGTAAGACGTTTTAGGACTTTGTAAGACTCCTTATGACTTTGTAAGAATTTGCATGGCTTTGCAAGACTTCTATTGAATTTGTAGGACTTTATAAGACTTGTTATGACTTTCTAGGACTTTGTAGGAATTCTTAGAAATTTGTAGGACTTGTATCACTTCTTAGGAATTTGTAGGATTTCTTGGGACTTTGTAGTACTTCCCAGGACTTCTTAGGATTTTGCAAAACTTTATAAGATTTTGTAGGACTTCTTAGGACTTTTTAGAACTTCTTAGGACTCTATAGGGCTTTCTAGGATTTTGTAGCACTTTGTATGACTTTTTAGGATTTTTAGGATTTTTTAGGACTTTGTAGGCCTTCTTAGGACTTTGTAGTACTTTTAAGGAATTTTAGGACTTTTATGACTTTGTAGGACTTCCAAGGAATTTTTACGACATCTTAGGACTTTTAAGGGTAACCTAGATATACTCACTTTTAACCTGTGACCCCATGTCAGTGATAACAGCAGCAACAGTTATTCTGCTTCTTTGGTGGCGAGATTAATGCAGGACACCTATTGCCTTAAGTTTGGCGCCATTTCTTACTGCCTTTATATTCACCGATTTTCATGAGACTTGGTAAAAACAGTCATTGGTTGACCAACGCCAGAAGAAGCAAATTTGGTGGTTATTGATGAATATTTGACGGTTGTTGGCTTGAGAACTATTTCGCTAATTTTTTTTACAATCGTTTCGTTGTGGCCTGATTTGTGAATATGAAAAGGATTGAAAAAAATTTTGTTAACTGCTGCTAATTTTTTTGGCTTTGTAAAGTGCTCAAGTATGAGATTTGATTTTTTTTATTTGCTTTCACGTGCCTCTATTTTTGTTAATGGCTTTTTAATCTTGTTTTTGGTATATTACCATTTGAATTCGGGATATCTAATTGCTACTTGCTTAAATCCTTTGTTGGATGTTTTGTGGTGAGTGATAAGGCGTCCCAAAGCTGCTGCACTTAGGAAAATATATAAAATAATACAGCCATTGTAAGGTAGAAATTGCAAAATGCATGTGGATTGTAGCTTAAATATCATTTTGAAGCGGGTGATTTATTTCACTGTCGATTCTCTGTTTGACAGCCATGTAAAACGAGAGGGGAAATTATTCATGATTTGAGCAACTTGAGAAGAGTTATGATGTTGGGCGTAGACCAGACTCACCAAATTTTTTGAGGACGTTCGACTATAGACGTCCATTGTGGTTACTTATCACCTCTTGATAGCTCTGATACCCTTTCAGCCTGGCTCTTCTGAATATTTGGTTACGGTGGGATGTTTTTACAGTTTTGTGTTTATTTCACTCTTTTTACTTCATGGAAAAAATACTGTAAATTTAGAGCAAAAACTTCTATCCATTATATTATGTTTGCGTAATAGCATTTGCACATGGAAATTTATAATTACTAGCCAACTAATGTCTCAGACCCTGTATTACATTATTGTTTTTACTGCCATTTAAATTGATCGGTTGCTTTTTGCGTCTCGGAAAGATGGATCGTCCTAGAATTAATGTATTATTTAGCCTATTGTTATTTTGTAAAGCCAATGAGGATCCGAAGAGGTTTACCACATTAAAATGATAAGATGAAATAGGGAAAATAAAAAGAACATAGAGGAATATAGACTAAATGAAATTTCACAGTACATGAATGATATAATCCTTGCTGTCGTTTTTGTCTCCCTTCACTCCAGTTTCCAGATATTTTAAATTTAATTTAATTTTTTATTTGTTTGTTAACTAGGCAATTAGGCAACACTAAACTTGCGTTGGGAACTCTCATTACATCGCAGCGCCCGGTGAAGATAGACTACCCTTGCCTATATTTAGGGTTCAGATATGGCGCTTTAATGAGACAGGCTCTTAAGGTCGCCTGGTGTCAGCTAAATATATTTGGACCACTAACGATGGAAGGAAGGAGGTCGACTCGCGGTACCCGCCCAACTCTTGTGAACAAATGAATGAACTCACGCTGTTCATGTGAACACACACACGAACTCAAGCCGTTAACTGTAAAGTGTTGGACGCACGTTCTTGGTGATTTCAGGATGGTCAACGCTGCGAGTGTGTTTTTTAACAATGGAAATGAAAAGGAAACGTCAAATCAGATTTTCAGATTTAATTTGGCTGTTATAGTGTGGCTTCAGGTGTCAGCGAACGCGCAGTATTTGTTTCCTTATAGTTTCTCTGTAATTTTAGGGGTTTTCGTAAAGGAAGGGAAAGTGTAGGCACCATTAAGTTATAGGCTAACTAATGTACTTTGAAATGATATTTTGGTATCAGGTTGTTTGAGGATATCCTCCAATTTTTAGTTATTAATTGGTCAGTTAGTTAGTAATTTAATGTTTACCCTTTTTTTTTTTGTGGTGTAAGTGTATTTTAGAGAACTTCACAATGAAAGTTGAAATAAAGTTTAGCCTTGCAATTTTAAATAGAAGAGTTACACGGCTCTTTATTTAGTCTTGTCTAATTATTCAATTTAGTATCGTAAAAATAAAGTTAAGAAAAGGAAGGAAGAAATAAAGCTTTGCGATTTTATCTAAAAAGATAATATGACTTTAGGGGTGTGAGGATATTCTTTATTTCTTTTTAACTTGCTTTGGTCCTATCTAAATAGGACTTTTCTATGTTCTTCATATATTTGTGTGTCTTTTAACTCAGATGTGTAAAGTATGATCCCTTAAAAAGATTGTTATCACATCAAAGCGAAAAATGGTACGGAGTGTTTATTATGCTAATGGTCTGAACTATAGGAACATCAACAATGCCCAGAACATTATCTGATAACAAAAACAACTTCAAGCATCTCATCAATATTAGCTGTGCGAACGTTAGCAAATCATCGACGAGAGAGAGAGAGAGAGAGAGAGAGAGAGAGAGAGAGAGAGAGAGAGAGAGAGAGAGAGAGAGAGCCTTCCTTTTAATACAGTTTATGCTAAAAGTTTTTATTGTTGAAGTTTCCTGTCTCTAACTTTTTTTTTATTTCAAGTCTTTTTCTCGTACTTGTACTGCTGTTGCCCTGCCACTTGCTTTTAAGGTGGATGAGTACTTTATTAGAGAGAGAGAGAGATTCAAATTATATTGCAAAAAATGCAAAACCCACATCCATATTGATCCCGAGACAAGGATGCGATGCAAAATCCAATCATCTTTCTTTTAGAATTTATTTACGGCGTCCTTTCTGACATCGGCCACCAGTTCGTATGTTTCACAGATAAAACAAACTATACAATAAACCAAAAAGCGCCCATAAACTGTAGACATACATACTCTAGGACAAGTGGAACCTTGCATATCCTATACACCCACGAATAATTTTTGTTTATCGGCGTGAATTTATGGTGGCCCACCTGACAAAGCCCTCCCGCCGGGAAACATAGCTCCGCCCTGGCCCGTAGACGCCAAACGCTGGCTCCTTTCATCTCTTTGCCTAACTAGCACTGCTGTCAGAAGTCGGGCAAATTTCGACTCAAGTGACAGGGAATTCCTTCTCGCAGCTGAGAAGAATAAAGGGAGATTTTCTCTCCGGGTGGAGTGACCATTCTTAACATATCTTTGTTTTTGATTACTTCCCACCTTTCTCAATACTTAATTTGCGACTCAAGTTTTGTCGAAATGAAGCAGGAATTGGGAAATTTGCGCCATCGTTTTTGTGCAAATGGAACTGCTTTTATCTACCTGTTTTTGATTATTTTTATTTTAGCGTCCCGGATGTTGGGAATTTTACAGCTAACGAATAAGAACTGGGGATTTTTTTCGTTATCCATCCAAGGACTACCCCTCTGATTTCCTAATAATATATTTTATTTGATGGCTGTCATTACTGAATAAAGTCAGCACATGCTCATTTATTTTCTATCAGTACTTTGCAAAAGATACACTTCCAGAATGATGCATTTTGCTTAAGGTAAGTTTAGCATCTTGGGATATGTTGTTATGTAGTTATGATATGAGAAATCAAAATCCGTAATTTAGTGTACAACTTGATGCCGAAGGACTTTTAGAGTATAGGTTCAAGACCTTGGAAAATAACCTGCCTTTTCTTAGCTCTCCTAATTGTTCATGAAAGGTAGTTATCTAAATGAACTCCATTGGTTTTGCATGTCAAAATTTCTGGAAATTATTTTTATTACTAGTGTACCAGTTCTGTCAAAATCTGAATCAGTATGTATATAATTTTGCAAGTGCATCGCTTTCATATGAGTAACTCAGTGTTGCTATGCATTTTCTATTTTAATTTTTTATGAAAGTTAAACACAGTTCACTTACCCGAAGAACTTGAGCGTTATACATAAAGAAAAGAATTTATGTATACACATTGCAATTTATGTAGTTGGATTATTACTAATAAAGATATTTGTGATCGACAGGGAAAATCCACAGAAATTGCATTATATTTCACCCTCTTGCTAAAGCGGTAGTTATCGCTATTATTCATATACATTTTTGCTTTTCGGTCAAAATAGGGAGCCCAAATCGGTTTGGAGAAATACCATAATGGGTCTCACATTGTGATGATTCTACCGAAATCTTGGTTGTTTTATTCCGAAATTATGCTGAAGGACTAACAAATAAATACTATCTTTATGTAAAGTATATATTATTATTATTATTATTATTATTATTATTATTATTATTATTATTATTATTATTATTATTATTATTATTATTATGTGGCGGATTCATATTCAAGCCAAAAATGCAGTTAACTTATAAACTAAGTCTTCACTTAGTGAAATGTACATATGTGAAACAAAGAGAAAAACAGCCAAAAAAGAGGAGCATAGTAAAAGATAAATGTAAAAAATGAATTAATATAAACAGCTAGATAAACAAAACTACATATCGTGAAATTAACAGCCGCACAGAAGTTTTTTGAAAAAGTTTAGGTGAAGTGGCATAGCACTTCGGATTAGCCTAAAAGCATCTTTTATGGGAAACGACATTTATAACAGTGCCAGGTAAACTATGCCCTAGTTTTATTTTGGAATGAAGTAGCTGAGATTAACGTCGTGGAAAACTGTCCTTTCAGAGTTTGAAATATTTTTTTCAGTATAGAATTTTTGACATCCATGCATATTAATTTTTTCTCAAATTTCTGAAATCCAAGGAAAACCAAAATTTACGATTGTGCTAGAAAGGTGACTCGGTAGTTTTACCTGAAAAGGAAGAGCTCGAGATATATTTGATGTAAATTATTCTCCAAGAATTGTGAATTTTATTTGGGTGGAGAAGTTCTACGCTTGTATGTACTTTTAATTTGTTTTTAATGCCAGTAATTTTTTACGAACACCAGCATCCAAAAGGACTGCTCTATAGTGTTAAAATCTAGAGGCCAAGGTAATTGCGACTGAGAACCTTCCTTAAAGCCTGTAAAATTGTTGTGGAAATGTGTTTTTAATATGTTTTTAATTTAGTTATTTGTCTTGGAGGCTTTTCTTGCTCTCATTCTCAGATATGAGGAAATGTAAATCTGACTCCCACCTTCCGTCGACGCCACAAAGTGTAGTTGTTTTGGGACCCGGAGGATGCTTCTGCCACTCAGCGCTTACTCTTATTAATCATAATGAGCACATTAATATCATCCGCTCGGTTTGAAATGCTTTGTAGTCCCCCTTCAGACCTGCGTGATGGCATTGTTTCACCTTATTACAGGTGATCTTTTATTAGGCATGATTACCTTTTGCACAGTTTTATGTTCTTTTATTTCCTCTCGTGCTGACAGGTGCATTGCATTCTCTTTTATTGTTTCGATTGCGACTCTTGTTGTTACGAATGAGAGGGGAGGGAAAAGTCACGGCTAACAGAAATTAAGTTTATGCTTATTTTTCTGCTGTTTGTTTATTACCTCCGTTTCATTTTCTTTGGGTTTTTAGATTGTTAATTATAAACATACAGGACTTTTAGTGTTTCTGTTACTACGCTGATATTTACTTAAAGAAATATATAACTCTTGATTGGAGAGATCTCGGTTACTAAAACTTGAGTAATATTTTCATTTAAATAAAGATTTAAAAAAAAAATTGAAGATGTAACCCGTAGCCCCATGTCATGTATAGCTCTTCCTATTGCACATATTAAAGTATTCACCACTGTTAATGTAAAACTTTACCAACGAGTTTGTGACTGGAAGACTTAGGAAAGACAGCCAAAACGAGTATCTAAGAGCAGACGACCGGACAAAAGGTTGCCGGCATTTTCAATGGCGTTTGTTTACGCTCACTTTGCCAGCACAAAGGATTTGCAAATCAATAAAGTTTTGTGGTTATAAAGTTTATTACGTCAGTTTGCGTTGTCAATAGGTCCTTCGTTCTCCTCTAGGGCTATCCGCTGGAGGTCTTGTAAGTACAAGAGCCACATAGACCTTTTATGTGGCACCAAACAATGACTAGATAACATTTACACGACAGTTCTGTGTTCGTGTTTGCTTTGCCGGTTGAATTTTCGCGGAACTACTTTTGTTTCTGGGCAGTTGTTCTTTTTTTATTTCGACAAAAACCATTGTGTTTGATTTTGTGGCGGTTTTAAATTGTTTTATGGTAAGAGCTATTCTTCTTTGCTTCACGGGGATTTTGGTTTCGAGGAGTGTATTGTCAATCATAATGATATGATTATCGAAAAGTTTGGTTCGTACAAGCTGAACATGTGCCTGTAGCAGTAATTCACTTGCCATTTAGTGGTCGTTAAACGTTAACAGGCAAATGTTAGCAGGGATTGTTTATATTACAGTAAGTCCAGTTTTTATAAACAAGGATTTAACGCTTGTCTTTTAATTTTAGCTTCGCTGAAGTTTTGTCTTTATAATCGAATTAATGTTGTTTGCTTTTTTTGTTCAAGTTAGGGAATAATACACTTATTCTTGTATTTGTTTTTTTGTTTGTTAGTATGATAGTTTTATCGCTTAAATTAATGAGGGCTATGTCCATCAAAAATCATCACACAACGATTTTATGCCATATACCATTCTATTAATGAGCCATAATTGTTTTGGAGTTTAAAGAACATGAGCATATAGAATAGTACTTACTTTCATCCTATGAATTTAAATAAAGTTATTTCTGATTTATAATGCATCCTCACTGTGCTTAACAACGGAAGATGTATGTGTGTATGTTTAGTGTTGTGTAGTGTTATTTTGTTACATGACAGAGCTAACAGATGTCTTTGGTTGTAAAGAGTGGAAAGTAAAGTCCTTTAAACTGTTGACCTTAAGGTTCGATCCATGTGTACCTCAAACTTGATGAAAAGAGTAACTATGCTAAATTTTGACGCAATAAGAGCCTCAAGTCCCCCCAAGAATGATATTAACATCTTGAATTTTACAGAAAAGCAATATATTTAGCTCGAATAGAAGAGATATTAAGTTCAGCGAACCACCCTCAGTCAGAGGAGTGTGAGGATTGTAATCATGTTGTATACAAGTCTAGGCTCTGCCCTGCTGACTTCTAAGGAGTATTTTAATTGCAGGAAAGTGTTCTTGCGGTAGTTATAATATCTTGCACATTCATGCACGTGCTGTATTTGGACATACGCTCTGAAATGTTTGCAAGCAATGTAAAATCTGAATAAATTCTAGGATATTATATGTCATGGCCAACTTTTCATACTTATAATTTCTTTATTTCTTTTATCTATTTTAAATTTTGGGCAAACAGACACCTCTTAGCTTATCTATTTTATTATACTTTTGGATGCGTTTGCCACTGTAGTAACTAAGTCTGAGTCTCACTTCGACAGGTCCGGGTCCCTTCATATATTTCCCGTTGGGATTCAGTATATGTATAGCGGTTAAGTGGTCTTTGCTTCCTTGGTACTAAAAAAAAAATACATATATCATGTGAATTTGACCTATACATCAACACATATTCTCGCCACCTTTCAGTTCCAAAATCTTACTCAACCACACACACACCCGACTCAGTCGTCCTCGTGAAGGGTGAAAATGCACTCTTTCTCAAGTGGCACTAGGATCCTGCTAAACATCTTGAATGTTTTTGCTTAGTTCCAATACCCTCTCATCTTATTTCAAAAGACTAACAGCATCGTGCATGTAGGGGTGGTTTCACTTTCCGACAAGCGACTTGGCGCGGCTTCCTCCCGTATGTTCAAGAATGCCAGGAGTCCTTACACATGGTGAGATGAACGAGCGAGAAACCCAAGTGGAACCTAGTCTCGTCCGTCAACGAGACGTGATGCTGCTCGCTCTTATATCCCTCGTGAGAAGAAGTTTACAGAGACAGTGACCAGAATTACAATTACGAATCCTATGTTGCAGAACTGCTTGGGAGCGTATTTCATTTACCATACTGATGAACGGTAATAGAGAGTGAACCAATATGTGGTGTGTGTAATACAAGCTTTCCTCATGTAGCATTTACTGAGTGAGTGCGTCCAGTACACATGATCATGTTACTCTGTACTGTTCAGGAAATCGAGGATGATTCTTAAGTTTTTCTTATAATTATGAAGTATAACGTTAAATGCATGGGAGTAGAATTGCATTTATTTATGAGTTCTGCTTTTGCTCAGAAGTTACTTGGTGATGCATGCCAGGATAATCTTCAGTTAGAAATTATTTTAAGGTGTGGTATTACCAGAATGAATGACCCATTAGAAGCGTTCGTTTGTGAAATTCGCTAGTCCAGAAAGCGTTTTTACTTTAAGCTGAAGATAAACCGATTTCTTTATTTCAGTCTCATCGTTCAAAAAGTTACTAAAGTTATGTGAATGTTAAGGTGAAATGGCATAGGCGAAATAAATTACGCTTCCTTACATAGGAAGTTGATATGGGAAATTGTTTTGATTTTGAGAATATCTAAAGGGTTGCATAAATGTTACTTAGAATGGGTAGCCTTTTACTTTTATATCTCATTTAATATCATGCCTAGAATTTCGACACCTTTTGTGCATACCGCCCCGTCCCCACGATCGACATAAATCCTTCGGTCAGCCAAACAGTCACTCCCCGCAGAGACATAATAAAAAGTGACTACGGCTTACATATTTCTAATTTTGTCACTCACTGCATTTTCTCAAATAAATAAACAGCTTTCCTTGAAAATGAAAATATTTGCAGGCCATGAATTATACCACTGGAAAGGCAATTTATTGTCGTTTTGCGTGTAAAAAAATTTTTTCAGTGTCGTTATCACTATAATTTTGGCAGTTCCTGTTATTTTCACAACAATTCTTGCTTGTAGTCAGCTTCGATTTATAATTTCTACATTTTGTTGGTTTGCTCTTTTTTTAACATACTGCTGTAAAGTATTATAATTTAGCTTGAAAGTGGCATCACAGTCAATAACAGCTTAGCTTGAAATCTAACTTCACATAATCCATTCAGAGATAAATACCGTTCAACTAGTTCTCAATGAGGATTCATAAAACTGTTAGCATCTTTTTCTTTGCTATTTCTCAACGACTAGCCTAGGTAGCTGTTAACTGTTCATCACCTGAAAGCTGATTTACCGTTGCACAGTTCAGAAATTAATTCATGCGTCGTTGATGCTTTATATTTTATCTTAAATAACTGACATTTTTGCCTTTGGTATACTTTAAGTTGTCATTCTGATCCTGTTTATTTTTTGTTTTTTTAAACATATTACGATAATGTGGAATCTTTCGCATGACAGTAATTTTACACAGACCAGACAGAAAATTTTGCAAAAACACAAACAAGGTCAGCGAGCTTTCTGTATACCATGGTGTTTCTCATAAAAAAAAATATATGGATACGCATTGCATTTTATATACAAGAGTTTATCATTATTTTTATTGTTGTTTCTGAAAGAGGACCATTGTTACTGTTCTCAGTCCTCCAGTGCACGACCTCCTCAAGGGAACTAATGACGTTTAATGAGATTCCATAATGAGTTTTCGTCACCTTTTTTACTACCCTTGAAAGGAAGATTTGCCGATTCTTCTTTAATAAAGTCGTTGGCGAGAGTCACGACCATATAGTTGTGTCTTAGAGGAAACGTGACTTCGCCACACACTGCCAAAAATCCGTGACACGCCCTTCGTCTTTTATTCCAAATTGCTCTCTCTCTCTCTCTCTCTCTCTCTCTCTCTCTCTCTCTCTCTCTCTCTCTCTCTCTCTCTCTCCTGAGTCATTTATTTCTTCCCGCATTATTTGGTGATGTGACTGTTTTTGTCATCATTATCATATTCATCATCATCATTTGTCATTTGGGACAGATGAGGGAGATTGTTACGAATTCCCTCGGAACACTAGCCTACTTGAGCTCTCTCTCTCTCTCTCTCTCGCTCTCTCTCTCTCTCTCTCTCTCTCTCTCTCTCTCTCTCTCTCTCTCTCTCTCTCTCTCTCTCTCTTCTTCTTGTTTATTCGTTTTCTGTTACGTATGTCTCCCCTATTATTAATTTCGTAAACTTTCTGTATAATCAAACAGTCTGAACCTCAGTGTTGCGTGTTTCATTTCATTATTATGTATTTTCTTATGTTTTGCTGTCTTCTTTTGATCCATTATACAGTATTTTCTTTACTCTTTTCTTCTCCCTACTCTGTCTTCTCCTGTCTGCTTCTATTTCTGTCTTACATTTCTTACCTAACCATGCTTTATTAGGTGATATTTCCTCTATATGGTATGGTTTTTCAAGTCGTTTGGCACAATTTAACCCACTCCGTTTGTATAAGCAGTTTCATTTTAGATATTTATTTTTAATATTTATTCTCTCTCCTTTGCAGTTACTTTCCACATTCTCTCATTACTGTTAACCTCCAACTCCAGAATCTTACTGATTTTCCCTTCTTACGTTTCCCTTGTTTGGAGGTTCTTCGTCACCCCTTATCCTTCGCCGTCTGACTTGTCTTTCCTCCTCCCTTCTTGTTTTACCTGTTATTCTCTCTGTGCTTCAGTTTTCCCCCTTTATTTGGACAAATCGTGTTTTATTGTAAATTTGGTCGTTTGTCGTGAGGAGGGGAAGAGAGAACGGTCTCTCCCTGCAACTCATTCTGTCTCTTTCTTTGAAGGTGGAGAAGTATATCACTACTTCCCTCTCTCTCTCTCTCTCTCTCTCTCTCTCTCTCTCTCTCTCTCTCTCTCTCTCTCTCTCTCTCTATATATATATATATATATATATATATATATATATATATATATATATGTGTGTGTGTGTGTGTGTGTGTGTGTGTGTGTGTGTGTGTGTGTGTGTAGTATATATTATATATACACATACAATTGGTCTTTTCAGTCCACCGTCTCTCTCTCTCTCTCTCTCTCTCTCTCTCTCTCTCTCTCTCTCTCTCTCTCTCTCTCAACAGCCATGCCCCATTCCCACTCCCCCTTTTCATTCTTCTCAGGCAATTGTGTGTGTGTGTGTACATATATATATTTATACACATGTAATTGGTCTTTTCAGTCCACTCTCTCTCTCTCTCTCTCTCTCTCTCTCTCTCTCTCTCTCTCTCTCTCTCTCTCTCTCCATTTCCCAACAGCCATGCCCCATTCCCACTCCCCCCCTTTCATTCTTCTCAGGCAATTGGCCCTAAACGCCGTTCAACTTGAGGTCGCACTTTTTCCGTTTCATGTCCACCCTCCCATGGGAAATGATATTGGAGATCCGACGAGACGTGACTCTCAGTGCCATATAAGCTCTTAAAACTCTTCGTTGTAAAAACTGCCGTATTGTGCGTTTCGCGGTATTGCCCAATCCCCTTTTCCAGATTCATTATAACCTCAGGTCTGGGAGGTGGTCTGCCTGGGAAAGCTTCGGGAGAGAACGATTTAACCTTTTTGTTTTTATTTGTTATTTTATCTCCTTCAAGATGAATTTTAGGTGAAACGTTTTCTGTGTTCTCGGGTGAAATCATTTGCCTCTAATTTTGTGAAGAAAGATAATTAATTTTAACGATTTAATAATATCAGGTGATGGTTGATTTTTATGATTTTCATAGTATGATATATCATTTCGAATTGCCTTTTAAAATTCTATACTTTTACGCCTATTTCCTACTATGTCTTGCTTTGATAAGAATTTTGTGCTAATATATAAACGTTTGGAAAGACTTCAGTCAGGCGTTTTAAAGGTTTTCAGTTCGTTCTTGTAAATATAAGTTAGATATTTCATAAGTTCCAGAATTAGTTATTAAAGTAAACATGCCACACGATTTCAAGACTACGTGTGGGCGTAACCTCATTTAATTCATAAGTGTCATTTTTTTCTGTTAACCCCAACCTTCCTACAAGGGTTTAATAACTAGGTGTGGCTGTATAGGCGAAAGGTTACATGACTAAGGGATCTGTGGAACTTGAAACCAGTTTAGAACAGTTCGACTCGATCCACAAGTAAAAATTGTGAAACGGGTGCTCTCTCTTCTGACAGTGTAATTACTAACATACGCATATGTCAAAAAGGCTGTAATATTCTTACATACCAGGATCATAAGAATGCTTACATTCCTTACGTGTGCATTTATTTAATCATTTGTTGATTCTGTAATGTATTTTTCACTTTCCATACTATACACACGCAAACACACACACACACACACACACACACACACACACACACACACACACACACACACACACACACATAGGTTCTACCTTCCACCATTCTACCCAGCTGTAAATAGGTATCAGCATGCTGTCAACAATAAAGGCTCGAGGCTAGCATTTTTTTTATCTCTAAAGACTTGCTTAGACACGGGAAGATTAACCGCCCGGCAAAGGATAGGCAGTAGGCAGCCTAAAAATGATAAAATTACTGTAGTATTACGTATGTTGGACTATTCATAAATTTACAGAAAATTTATATTTTACTTTATATTATATCTGCTGTTAATGTTTCCAAACCACTCTGTCAGTATACAGGATAATAATGATTAAAAAAAATAAAATCTAATTGAGCTTTAACCATTTTCTAACAGGAAAGCAATATTGTGGCTCTAATTGTGAACGGTAAATTGACAACGTGAAATTACTTTAATCAGTTTAACATTAATCCTATCAGTGCATGTAGAATCACTCCCTCAAGTTGCTGATGAACTGACACAAATTATATTATATTATATTATATTATATTATATATATATATATATATATATATATATATATATATATATATATATATGTATACTGACCTTATGTAATTCTCGCTTTTATGTTGATGGCTGATTATATTGGAACTTCATTTATTTATATTAATTAAACATTGTATATACTGATATCTTGGAAATAATTTTACAAAAACAACATGCTATTCCAATTTTATAAATCTCTAACGAAGCCATAGTTTCATCATTTTTACATCTAGATTGAAAAGATAAGATTGTTATTCTCCCTCTCGGTAATATTCTCAACTTCGTTTCACTATAACATCTTACACTTCTTTTGTCTAAACCGGAAACTGGTGAAATCCTTGCACGCGTGATTTTGCTTTTGGATGCTTTAAAGCAACGTGTAAATTCATCGGCATGGTCAATCCTCAATCATGATGCTGCCCTAATGGCTGGTTTCAATGGGAGGAAACAAAGTTTAAATGAAAGTTTGTTCTCTCTCTCTCTCTCTCTCTCTCTCTCTCTCTCTCTCTCTCTCTCTCTCTCTCTCTCTCTCTCTCTCTCTCTCGATTTAAATGCACTTCTTCTCTTTTAATGTCATACCATTATTTCTCTAAGCAAAAATATATCGTCCAATATTTTTATCATTTAGTTGCAAAACACTGCCAGAAATTTGCATGCTTCTTCGCGGGAGACAGAAATTGAGTCCCGCAAATAATTTTTTATATATAAATTTACATACTCGACTTCTCACAGGGGCTACACAGAAACCGCGAAACTTTTGTATAATGTAAACGTGTGAAAGCCATTAGCGTGCTTTTGTAATGGATATTAAATTGCATGGGTGTAGTTGAGGGTGTATCGTCTGTAGCGTAAATTGTATCGGGAGAATTATGTGATATTTATTGCACATTATTAAAAAAATTACTTGTCTTATATTGTGGATTTTTTTTTAGAGAGAGAGAGAGAGAGAGAGAGAGAGATGACTGGCATTGAAGTGATTATTTATAAGGAAAGGGGAGAGAGAGAGAGAGAGAGAGAGAGAGAGAGAGAGAGAGAGAGAGAGAGAGAGAGACAGACAGAGAGACAGAGAGAGGACTGGCATTGAAGTGATTATTTATAAGGAAAGGGAGAGAGAGAGAGAGAGAGAGAGAGAGAGAGAGAGAGAGAGAGAGAGAGAGAGAGAGAGAGAGAGAGAGAGAGAGAGAGAGAGAAACACACTGAACAAAATGAGGAGTTTCAGCATTTGCAGAGAGTGAAGGTATGGCTCTGATTAGATAATAGATTGAGAGAATTTGTGGAGTATGATTAGGGTTTATTTACGTACTTTTATTTTTGGTTGTTCCCGCCTTTATTTTGGACCAATGTTTGTTGTCAGTGAAAGGTAAGTTGACATATATAGTCTTTATTTTGTCCACGTCCTTATATTAATCTCATGACGTTTCGCTAATTGTAACCATGATCAGTTTGATAATAAAATATCCTGCTATTCTTGACAACTAACACTGCATTCTTGTGCGTGGCAACTTAATTATACATTGAATTGAGGAATACCGTATTTTTGCCAAATCAGCGGTCATCAGTTGTCGCAAGGTCGCACAACTGGGACAGGAAGATAGGAATTAAATCAGGAGAATGGAATCTGCAAAGAGACTTTCCTTTTACCCGATGTAATCATCGACTGCAGATATGATAGTGTTGATATACATATGCATTGACATAGGAAACTTTTCCTTCGAAACGTCGACACAGTTTTTAGTGGGAGCATGCAGGTGTACCAGCTTCATATATCCCTTTGTTAGGTATGGTTGCCCTGTAATAAGTCAGTAATTAAGAAAGTGGTTCAATCATCTTCCTAAAATCGAAGCCATGTTCAAAGTAATCTTCAACAGATCACCATTTTCATTAAATTGATTGGAGAGCGTCGTTTAGGTTTGGGGATTCATGTTTTTGACTGACATTTGATTGAATTGGATGGTGATTTGAATTTGCAGACTATTCATAGTATTTAAATTTCTGTGAAAGATTCGTCCTCCCTAGATTTTTTTTTCACTTTTCTAGGTAACCAATTGGTTCTTAGCCACGTAAGATAAGTCTAATCCTTCGGGCCAGCCCTAGGAGAGCTGTTAATCAGCTCAGTGGTCTGGTAAAACTAAGGTATACTTAACTTTTTCTCTAAGATATAGCGAATATTGAAGCTGTCTATAAAAGCATTTGATGATAGAGTAAAAACTCCTTTAGTGTGCTCATAACCGTCAGTGAGGTACTGGAAAAAGCTTCTTTGGCCCTGACGTTGTATTTATGTAATATTTATTTTCTAAAGCAAGTTAGAGAAGGTGAACGAGATATGAACTTGCACTCCTTGAAAGTTATTTTCTTGTTACATTGTAAAATTAAAAATGACTCCATAATTTGTTTTTACAACTCTCGTGTTTAATATCTGAGCTTGTGATAGTGGAAATTTATACTGAGTATGGTCACGCTGGCTAAATCGTTAAAGGGAGAGGTCAGTATAATAGTGAAGGTTTGCTGTAGCCGAAAATGAGTTAGGGGCTCACAGTGAGCTCGTAGGAAAGCCTTTTATTTGTTCCTTTTACTTAATCATTCTGCTCTTAGATTTTATGAACCATCGTTTTAATACTCCTTGAATTACCACCGTCATCATACTGGCCACCATTAAGAACATTATTATTAAAGTTGTTGTTGTTATTGTTGTTGTTGGTTTTGTTGTTGTTGCTCCATTAAAAATTATGGCTGAGTTAATTTAGAATAGTTTCGTATTTTTTCAAATAATCCCTTACTTTCTGGAGAAACGGTCATAGGGAGGGTACAGACAACCTCGGGAACGTCTTCGTTTCGCTAATATAAAAATACAATTATGTATAAAAGCACAGGAAATGTAAAATATTATTGCTGATGATAGCCAATTTTTTCTCTTCTCTTTTACTATCAGGGGATGTGAAGTGATTTATTAGCGTCATTTCAATGAACAACAAGACAATTTAACAAGTAACTACCCAGTTTTCATTATTTTGATAGAGTTGTAAAGAGAACGATTTAGTATTTTTTTGTGTGCGTCTCAATGAAGACAGGTTTTTAGAGAAAGAAATTTGCTTTGATAAAATGAAGGACTTCTTATCTTCTACATACTTGACAGATGAATTTGCGAGATAGAATTGAGAAATTCTCTGTTAGGGAATCGTACGCAAAGAATTTTAATATTGGCCATAAAAAAAGACTCGTCATTTATCTCTATTATAGTAGAAAAGTTGTAGATTAACGACGAATAAAAAGGAGTTAACTTGACATGTAAATTCGTCCCGAGATATTCAGAAGTAATTACCGGTGATTTAGATGAAGCGGTATATAATGATCCCACGAAAGCACAAAAACAATACCTCGGAACGTCTGGGATATGATTTATTTATATCACTGTGGCACCGGTTGACAGGCTGATTTCCTCCGTCTTCATTTTGAGGAAAACTCTCACGTCTCTAATTACTAGATTATCCAGATAAGAAATCTAATTACTACAGATGTCAGGCTAGGAGCGACGATGAAGCCAGCGCATATCATGCGCGCTCCACTGAGAGGTTAATGTGTAGTTTTACTATCCGCTGATAACAATCACTGCCGTCCCCGCCATAAAAGAAGATGAAAAAATAATTCCTGTTTCGAATGTCAAGGCTACTTCCCCATTCAATTTATAGTATGCCGGGATTAATGTTAGATTGAGGTTTTAGAATGGTTTTTATTCCTTCGATTTTCGTTGTTATTTTTTTGTGTGGTTGTGGTTTTTATTTCTCTTTAATGATCTGGTTCTTTTTTATTTTCCTTCTTTGTTTTCATACGGTTAGTTTTTTATTCTTATGGCGTGGTTTTTCTTTATTTAATTTTTAAGTGTTATGTTTCTCAGTAATTTCCAAAGTTTCTATGTTTATATCAGCCATCTCTTTAATGCTTCCCCACCATATCATTAGTTTTTGTTTTGTTATATACGTACTTCGTATAAGGCTTACTGTGCATAATATCATATGTACCTTGCTTCTTACTTTATTCCTTTTTCAGTTCTGTCGGTGATAGAATAGACAAGAGAAACAAAGAATGGTGACTGAATACAAGTCTCGTGTTCAACGTTTTCATTTAGGGAGTTGTGGTGGGAGGGGGGGTGGGTAGAACTTATCTTCTTTCTAAGGTGGTAAGACAGTCGAGACCTACAGAACAATTTTGGAGATTTATATGGT
>NC_089787.1:39442406-39452406 GCF_040412425.1 Macrobrachium rosenbergii
CGGTTCCCGATGGTTGATTTACTCCCTTGCGTCCCTGACACGGAACTGGCAGTCGTCAATTTATGGCTTCCATTTCGTTTTGTAATTTCCCATAATTATATGGCCGTAACTATCCCCTCTAAGAAATATGGCGGACGCCTATCCGTCCTCAAAGATAATTTAAGCATCTGTAAATTGCATCGGTCCTTCGAAGACGAACGGGTCTTCGATTCAATTAGCGATCGTTCTCTGATAATTTTCCGATAATTCATCTGTATTGGTTTAAGACTCCAACGAGCCGGCTGTACAAGTCCATCGTCAGGCTCTCTTAAGAGGCCTTTTATGAGTAATATCGGTTGTGTTAATGATCCCCTCCTGAAGACACTTAAACTTTCCACATGGGTGATCCGTTAGGGTGCGTCTCAAGGGGTTGGGAGGGTGAGGGCGTGTGGGTGCGGGGTGGGGGCCGAGTTGGACAAGGAGGTTAGAGTTGGAAGCTATTTGGGGGATGTGGAGGATGTTAATCGACTGATGAGAGCAATACAGATGGCTGTTCCCTCTTTCTCTCTCCGTTCCTCTGCGCGCTCGCACGAATGGAATCTCCTCGGCGTTATGTTTAACAGAAAGATAAGATTTATACACGTACCTCTCTCTCTCTCTTGTGAATTCTGTCTTCGATTGTTTAAAGGTAATGAGAGTAATACAGTCATTTTCCCCTCCTCATCTCTCTCTCTCTCTCTCTCTCTCTCTCTCTCTCTCTCTCTCTCGCTCTCTCTCTCTCTCTCTCTCTCTCTCTCTCTCTCTAAGTTTACTAGTAACGTTTTCAATGGTGTTGTCAAGCATTTTACTGAGCTCTAATCAAATTTTGAACCAAATTGTGCATTCCAGATGTTTATGTTTACTATAATCATGTTTGTTTTGCTCATTCATAGTGTAAGTATTCGGTTTATGTCATAATAATGATTGTTTTGATTCCTTTTCAGTGACTTGTGCTACAGCGCGGATATTGTTATTTAGGTTGGTGTTAGGATGCATCTCTCTATATTGGCATTAAAGCAAGTATGTCTTCTTAATTGGGGTTTCGTGTCGGCCATTTTGAACGAATTTCTATTCAACTTGGGTGTTCAATTCATATACAACTTCTTTGGCAAAATTTCATTGTACAGTATGATTGACATCTTTTGAAAAATATTTTCTTGTTAAAGTTAAGAGATAGTTAATGATATTGTATTTTGAATCCTTATTCTCGTGCTGTGAAGTTTGTATTTTAATACGTATAAATATAGCATGCATATTCGTGTGTGGTTTATTTTCTACTTTATCTTATGTGGAGACAGTAGCTTGACTGAGATAAAGACATGGGAAAAAAAGCTGAGGACAGAAAATACTGCAATAGAGTTTCTCGCTGAATATTTTTTTTTTATTTTTATCAGTCTACGTTCTTTACTTCGTAAGTGGGCGATGCATATGTTAACGGAAGAGGGAAAAACAAAATTATATTATTCATACGATTAAGACTGTGAGAAGTATAATTTATGAGTCTTAGTCAAAATATAATAAGGCCAATAAATAATTGGGCATGAAGTGGTTCGTAAGTTCAGTATAATTAGGACAAGATGAACAGCAATCATCAATCGTAGGCAATCAAGCCAGAGCCATTAATGGGGTTAGCATGTAATGAGACATTAATTTAGTTCATGTTTAAATGAGACTGTTATCGAAATCATAATGCCAAAAGATATAACGTTAAATTTGAAGACATTTCACATGAAGACAAAAAGAGCCGTCGTTAAATGAGATGACAAACAGCCCGCCCGCCGAGTAAGACTCGAGTGCTTTGAAGGGACGACGAGAATCAATATAATATGTATGAAAGGCGTGATTCCCTCTCACTTCTACTTCAGATGATCGATGGATCATGAAAGTGAAGCTGACGGATTGTAAAGATGGAGATGGGACGCTGGAAGGGAATTCTCCTTCTTCATTTTTTGGGCGGAGATGAAAATGAATATCGCTGATCATTCATTAAGACGTCAAGTGGATGAATGAATAGCGAACCCAAACGAGCGATGAAGAGATATGAAGAATTGATTCACCGTGACTGACGTGCATATTATGGAAGATTAAACCGGCCATATTAAGAACTCTCGGAGATGCAGGAATGTTCGGATGCGTACGAGTGATCGCTATCAGCTTGATGGGGCGTGGCGAAGGTTACGCTGTGAAATTTGTTAGGAATCGTTTAAGCCACAGACTTAGTATTTGCATGTTAATGCGAGAATATTTACACTGATAACAAGAAGCTCGAAACGTGTGTTTTTTCCGTCCGCTCTGATAAATGTTGCGGTCAGGTTTGATATGGGATATTAAAGTGTCTGCAGGAAACCGCTGGGGTAAGAGAGGGCTTATTTTTGAAAGTGGATGAACTGAGGCGAAATTGTTTTCAGTTAGAATCATGTGTTCTGTAAATATGAACAGAATTTGATCCTCTGGTAATTGTTCGCGCTTACATACGGCTACTACCACGTGAACACACACACACACACACACACACACATATATATATATATATATATATATATATATATATATATATATATATATATATATATATTATATATATATATATATATATATCGTTATTTTAATTAATTTTTGTTTTCTTCGATATCCTTCACTTTGTTGATTAATGCTCGTCAGGTGGCCTTTTCCTTTGTTTTGTCCCTGTATTCAATACTGTCGCACACTAATCACAACCTATTATATATATATATATATATATATATATATATATATATATATATATATATATACAGTATATGTGGTGTGTGTGTGCGTGTGTGTATGTGTAAAATGTGTATATTTTCTTCTTCGTCTTCAGCTTTACCCATTTCTACATGAAGTCAGTTTCCTATTAGCCTTCTTTGCTTTCCCTGGTTGAATGTATCACGACTTCTTATATATATTTATATATATATATATATATATATATATATATATATATATATATATATATATAATATATATATATGTGTGTGTTTATGTGTATAGTATCTTTTTTTCTTTTTGCAACCTAACAGGGCTTTGTGAAATTAAAAGGTTCACAAGAACAAAATTGACGCCAAGAACTATCTCTTTCTATTGACACCACTTCAGTCCTGATAACTGGTAAATGTGGAAAGCAGATGACTAGAGTTTACATAAAAAAACTCTAGTCATCTACTTTCTAATCGTGTGACAGAAGAGGTTAAGACATCGTTATGGTTTGGACCTCATTAGCTCTCACCTGGGTTGACCACTTGCTTGAGAATGTCTTAATAAATAGTCTGTGTTGTTGGATTTCCAATAACCTTCGAATGCATTCATATTCCCATTTTCATTTTAGTTGCGGTTAGTGGTTAGTATTTGTAAACATATGAGACAGAGTGAGAATGGAAAAGTAGAGCCAGATTTTCATCAGATTTCTCATAAAAGAAATCTCGAAGAGTTTTGCTTCCTGAACCAGCATGTGGTTCTTTTAAAGATGTGCATATCATAATACTAGAAGCTCGCATAATAGCGTTCCAGAATAAATAGAAAAGACGGGACATTTAGAAAGTCGTTGGGTCAAACAGTAGGCTAGAGCACCCATCATCCTAAGCTGGTAGTCATCAAGTTATTATTAATTGACAGATCGGTAGCGCTAAGCTGCTCAGTATTTTCTGTATTAGTGGGTCCAGTTTTAAAGATCGAAATATCGCATGTTAGGCTGGGATTATCAATCAGCAAATTTCTAACCTCTTTACAGAAATAAACTCTATAAACCTGAAACAGCC
The DNA here is from genome assembly GCF_040412425.1 of Macrobrachium rosenbergii. Taxonomy (NCBI): domain Eukaryota; kingdom Metazoa; phylum Arthropoda; class Malacostraca; order Decapoda; family Palaemonidae; genus Macrobrachium; species Macrobrachium rosenbergii. The sequence goes on from NC_089787.1 coordinate 39,446,201, forward strand.
CTTATGTGTCTGGTGTGAAAGGAAACTGGTTACATTGGTGCCCGTGAACCAAACAGATCAATTTTCTACTCGCGCACGTGACTGCACATTCTTGAGGAGGCTTCTTTCCTGCCTTGACTTTTTCCCTTACTGAAAATCTGGTAGGTATATGCCTTGTCTTACAATATTTTTGTGAATCGTTTCTCTAATAATTCGCGAATAAACGACAGCAGTATTATATTCGCTTCTTAGAAAATGTTGCATGTAGGTCAAGTTCATTATGAAAAATACAGTCATCTCTGTGAGGCAGGTGATATATTAGACATTAAAACAGGAGAGCAGCATGAGAATAGGATAGAACGAAAATCAAGTCAAGTTGATCCGACTGGTGTTGTTACACCGCGCAGGAAAAAAATGAATCGTTGGAGATGATGGGAGAAAGCAAAGTGGCAGCAAATCGTCGTAATTGGCCATAATCATTATATTTGTTTAGACTTGAGGTAATAATTGAGAGCGCGTTTTCGTGATTTAATGTAATATTTAGCATCGTGATCTCGCGATTTAACACTTCTTTGTCAGTGTTTTATGGAGACTGATTCGACTCCTTTTGATCTCCCGTCGACGCCACGTGGAACTAGCAAGAAGGAAGCTCTTCAGGTTTGAATGGTTGCATTTGATGATGGTAATCCATTTGCAGCAGTAATTTCTGCGTAAGTAGGTAATGATTCTGATGTGCTTTAGTTTCCTTTTATGCGAGATGCTGATTCTGCTGCGGTTGGATTCCCTATTTGATTAGCTAGTAATTATGTCGGATTTGATTTTAACTTTATGTAATTGATATATCAGGTATTTTGCCGTATCTGGCGCTCTTTCTTCGTAGTTAGCTATTGGGTCTTTAGTATACAGTTTTCTTTCCCTTAATTAGTTAGAGAATCATCTGGACTTTCTTTGTTTTTTACATAATTACCTCGGACCAGAAGGTTATGTTTTGGGTGTGGTTCGTTTGTTTGTCTCTCTTTGTTAGCAGGACTACACAAGAATTTGTGTGAACTTTTAAGAGAATTTCGCCGAAGTAAAAGCCTCGTGACTGCCAGCAAGTGATTAGGTTTTGGGAGAGATCCAGATTTGGATGAGATTCCTGTGTGTGTGTGTGTGCGTGTGTTGTGGAGGGGTGTTTGAATTGTTAGACTTTGCAGAGGTTTGCTGTCCCCTAATGCTGTTTTTAGCCAGTAATTTTGTTGCGTTTGATTTTCTTTTTTGGCCTGAACGTCCAATACTTTCATAGATTGTATTGTCTTTGTTAATTGATCGCGAATGTTGAAGTTACCGACGCAATAATCAACGATGGAGTCGTCAAGGAGTCATTTAAAGTTGTGCTTTTATGGTAGATGTTTTGAATACCACGAGTGCTTTCGTCTTCGATTAGATACCACCGAGAGAGAGAGAGAGAGAGAGAGAGAGAGAGAGAGAGAGAGAGAGATTCTCTTATTTGGTTGGCGAGACCATCGAGATGAATAAGAAGAAAAAAAGTGTTATGTGAAGACGTCTTAGAAAGTAGTACGAAAGTACATCTGTAAATTTGATAAACTGTCTCGATAAGGTAGGACGAAGACAGGTACAAACACTTCGGACAAAATAATAAGACAGAAGCCGCCGGGGAAAAAAGACAGAGTCGAACCTAAAGAGGAGAAGGCAAGATAGAAATTATGAAAGAAAATGTAAGATGATACAGGACCCCTTTAAAACCGAGCAGTGAGTGGAGAGGCAAAAATTAACATTGCTCTAGGGGAAAATAAGCCATAGTGATGCTGTTATATGATAGGAAGGTAATGAGGGAAGTGAGTGTAAAAATACCTGATGTGAATGATTTTTTGATTACAGATAAGTTGATTATAGTGTTTGGCTCTACTAGAGCATAATTATGTAATCAGCAATTAAGGAGGTAGAGTTCATCATTTATTTTTTGCGTCATTTTAGTCAACAGTAATACACAGGCACTATAATTACGCTCGGCAGTACATAAAATATCACTGTAATAAAACCAAAGGCTGCAGTTGAATGTTGTAGATATTTGCAATATATATATATATATATATATATATATATATATATATATATATATATATATATATATATATATATATATATATCTGTCTATAAACATTAAGCTACAAATATCATTTAATATCCTACTTCGAGGATACCACGGAAGGGTAATTATAATTGATAAATGACACTTGTAGCTTAATGCTTGTATATAAAATGCACGGTGATGTGATAAAAATCATATATATGATATATATACATATGTGTGTGTTTGTGTATATATATATATATATATATATAACATATATATAACATATATATATATATATATATATATATATATAACATATATATATATATATATATATATATATATATATATATATATATATATATATATATATATTCAGTAATTAGGCAGCTACTTGGAAATCTTAGCTTAATGATAAATAATATTGCCAAGACCAGGAAGAACATTCTTTATTTGTTTGAGCTTTCGAGGTATAAAACCTCATCATCAGGCTGAAAAAACCGACAAAGATGAGAATCAATAAAATTACAATAAAATGAATTGTCATAATAAATCTTCAGCAAAATTACTAACGAAATATATCAAATGAGCAAGTAAATACAAACTAAAAGGGTGAGACGTAAAATAACGAAAAATTAAAAACACAAACATAAAAATATGAAAATAAAACTAAAGTGAAATGTAAACAAACTACCACTCACAAAGTAAAATATTTAACGACCTAATTGAGTACCTACTATGAAATTACACGATAGCTTAGTTAAATACCAGACGAGTTGTTGTTCAATTCCGGCTTCATCTTTTTAATAGTCAACGACTCTGAAATTAAAAGGTCCAGTCTATTTGAACAAAAAGACAGTACCCGAAAATCCAGGTCAGTGAAAGGATGGTCCTGTGCTAAACTGTGTTCTCTAATGGCAAAAGGGTGGTTTGGAAAGGAAACCTAGTTCTAATAGAAAGACCTCTGTGTTCCAAAATTCTGTGTCTGAGCCAGCGGGAACTAGATCCCACGTATCGCAGACCACACTGCGAACAAGTGAACAAGTAAACGACACAGGAATTAAGGTCCACAGGCAGAGTAGGCTTCTCTCTCAAAAGTGATCTTATTGTAAAGGATTACAGAAAACAAACCGGAAACTGATTTGAGGAAACAATGCTTAAGTATTTCTTGTAACTTTTTCGGACCATATAGCTACTGTGACCAAGGTAAGGGAATTTAATGTACTATACATCTTTACTAGCAGTACTGTACACCGGTCTGGGACAAAACTTTTCATTTAAAAATTTTTCAGAACTTTGTAAAATACAAAAATGGGATATGAGTTTTCAGAAAAATAATTCTGGAGAAAACCATATCTTGATGAAATAAATTAAAATCACAACAAACATTGTAGGCTCTATTAATCAAAGTGCGTATTGAGTTCATCTTATACAACTTTGGCGAAAAACTGAGGTAATTCAATCCCAAGCCAGTAAAAGTACTTTTCCTATAAACAGAGGTCTCAAATTTGCCACTGTTTCTGTATATCTGTACATCTAAAAATGACAACTTATTATCCTGTTCCGTCTCACAAGTAAAAGAAATTTTAGGGTGACGAGAATTAAAATATTCAAAAAACAAATCAACATGTGATAATTCCTTAAACACAAGAAAAGTATCATCTACATACCTACGGTAATACAAAGGTTTGAAAGCACTAGGGCATTCAGACATCCAAATCCTTTCACAATAACCCATGAAGCAATCCGCATATACAGGTCCAAGGGAATTTCCCATAGCTACTCCATCTATTTGATTATATAATTTACCATCAAAAGTAAAAATGCCATCAGCAGTTGCTAAATGTAATAATTTTTGCAAGTCTGTTTTATTACGTCCAAACACTGATAAATGGTTTTCACATATGTTATAAGAATAATGTCGGTTGTTTCTTTTAGTGGGATATTGGTGAAAAGAGATGTTACATCGAAACTAGCCATTACAACATCTTGGTTAAAATTTAAAGAGCATAATTCTTTAACAAATTTGGAAGAATTAGAGATGTTAAATTCACTCAAAGTTAGAGGGTTTAAAACTGGAACCAAAAACTTAGACAGGTTATAACTAAAAGTACCAATTAGGTACATAAAATAGGAAACCTTTTAAGACCTATTATTTCCTCAATTAGTACTTTTAGTTATAACCTGTCTAAGTTTTTGGTTCCAGTTTTAAACCCTCTAACTTTAAGTGAATTTTACATCTCTAATTCTTCCAAATTTGTTAAAGAATTATGCTCTTTCAATTTTAACCAAGATGTTGTAATGGCTAGTTTCGATGTAACATCTCTTTTCACCAATATCCCACTAAAAGAAACAACCAACATTATTCTTAATAATATATGTGAAAACCATTTATCAGTGTTTGGACTTAATAAAATAGACTTGCAAAAATTATTACATTTAGCAACTGCTGATGGCATTTTTACTTTTGATGGTAAATTATATAATCAAATAGATGGAGTAGCTATGGGAAATTCCCTTGGACCTGTATATGCGGATTGCTTCATGGGTTATTGTGAAAAGATTTGGATGTCTGAATGCCCTAGTGCTTTCAAACCTTTGTATTACCGTAGGTATGTAGATGATACTTTCCTTGTGTTTAAGGAATTATCACATGTTGATTTGTTTTTTGAATATTTTAATTCTTGTCACCCTAACATTTCTTATACTTGTGAGACGGAACAGGATAATAAGTTGTCATTTTTAGATGTACAGATATACAGAAATAGTGGCAAATTTGAGACCTCTGTTTATAGGAAAAGTACTTTTACTGGCTTGGGATTGAATTACCTCAGTTTTTCGCCAAAGTTGTATGAGATGAACTCAATACGCACTTTTATTAATAGAGCCTAGAATGTTTGTTGTGATTTTAATTTATTTCATCAAGATATGGTTTTCCTCCAGAATTATTTTTCTGAAAACTCATATCCCATTTTTGTATTTTACAAAGTTCTGAAAAATTTTTTAAATGAAAAGTTTTGTCCCAGACCGGTGTACAGTACTGCTAGTAAAGATGTAAAGTACATTAAATTGCCTTACCTTGGTCATAGTAGCTATATGGTCCGAAAAAGTTACAAGAAATACTTAAGCATTGTTTCCCTCAAATCAGTTTCCGGTTTTGTTTTCTGTAATCCTTTTACAATAAGATCACTTTTGAGAGAGAAGCCTACTCTGCCTGTGGACCTTAATTCCTGTGTCGTTTACTTGTTCACGTGTTCGCAGTGTGGTCTGCGATACGTGGGATCTAGTTCCCGCTGGCTCAGACAGAATTTTGGAACACAGAGGTCTTCCTATTAGAACTAGGTTTCCCCTTTCCAAACCACCCTTTTCTGCCATTAGAGAACACAGTTTAGCACAGGACCATCCTTTCACCGACCTGGATTTTCGGGTACTGTCTTTTTGTTCAAATAGACTGGACCTTTTAATTTCAGAGTCGCTGACTATTAAAAAAGATGAAGCCGGAATTGAACAACAACTCGTCTGGTATTCAACTAGCTATCGTGTAATTTCATAGTAGGTACTCAATTAGGTCGTTAAATATTTTACTTTGTGAGTGGTAGTTTGTTTACATTTCACTTTAGTTTTATTTTCATATTTTTATGTTTGTGTTTTTAATTTTTCGTTATTTTACGTCTCACCCTTTTAGTTTGTATTTACTTGTTCATTTGATATATTTCGTTAGTAATTTTGCTGAAGATTTATTATGACAATTCATTTTATTGTAATTTTATTGATTCTCATCTTTGTCGGTTTTTTCAGCCTGATGATGAGGTTTTATACCTCGAAAGCTCGTACAATAAAGAATGTTCTTCCTGGTCTTGGCAATATTATTTATCATTAAGCTATATATATATATATATATATATATATATATATATATATATATATATATATATATATATATATATATATATATATATATATATATATATATATATATATATATAAACATTAGGTATTCCCATAACACTGCCATATTTATACTTTAACTGCTGAACTGTGGATGGACCTCTGTTGCAGAAAACTTCCGCAGCATTACCCACTCCATATATACCTACTCGAAAGGCTCATCAGCATCTAACCCTCTTATGTAGTCTCTGTGCATTTATGC
>NC_089787.1:39457406-39464906 GCF_040412425.1 Macrobrachium rosenbergii
CTATAGATTATAATTATGTTTTTTGTAGAAGACGAGTTACATACATATAGAGTATATATGAAAACATTCAATTATAATATTAATATGGGTAATAATCCTATGTAGTTTTATTAACATTTCATGTCTAATGTAACTAAAGATTCATACTTGATATTTTGAAATCTGCTAGGTGAAATTATAATAATAATAATAATAATAATAATAATAATAATAATAATAATAATAATAATAATTATTATTATTATTATTATTATTATTATTATTATTATTATCATTATTATATTATTTTTAAAGGTGCATTTTTTCATTGCAACGCTGTTGCGCTAAAGTAAAATTACATTACAACCATTAGTTATGATGTTTTTATATCTCGATCTAAATTTAGACATCAGAAATGTTATAACGTTGACCATTATACTTAAGTTGTGTAAGGGTATTCTCTTTTCCCAACCTGTAGTAATAGCAGTCAAATATCAAAGTTCTTTTGAGATTGCTGATCTTAAAGGCAAAGCAGACATAATTTTTGAGCGGTGTTGCTTTTTCTGGTAGAAAATATAAAATTACTCATACTTTAAAAGGTAACAAAAATAATCAGTGCTTGGTAGCATTGCATTATTTTATCAAGAGGAACAAGCTTTAAAGGCCTGTAACTTTGAAAGCAAGTTTCCGTAAAATAGGAATTTGTATTTGTAAGGGGAAACAGAGTTAAGTCAGTGGGAAAACCGTACTTCGAGGCTATTTTACGCCTCTGCTATAGTGCATTCCCAGTTATCCTTCGAACTTCAAAATATTATCATAGATATATTGGGTGTTTTATGTCCGGGTCCAGAAAAAGGGACTCGGAATTTCACGTTTTCGTAAGGTTTCGTTGAGGCATTATTCGTTTCTTGTTAAACTGATATCATCAGAATTGCAGATCAGATGATTGCAAAAAATCCCAGTGGTGTTAAAATGTCTAGATTATCTTGAAAGTCGTTAATCTAAAACGGACGTCGTGACCTTATTTGTCTTCCTTTTATTGAGGGTTTGTTAGGTTTTCTTAGGTCCTCCTCCTCCAAAAGAGGGTTTTTGTAGTGTTCCGTTGAGAAATAGGAGTTTTCGAACAGGTGGTTACGATGTGATTTAGAACATGTGAATTGTCTATCTACCCATCAGCGTCACGGATCATAAATCCATCATCATCTAATGTCTTCATTGGGAACTAATTTATCATACTTGAAAGCAACTGGCAATCTGGCTCCCCTGTTTCATCTTCCCGGAATGGGACGGGAAACGGTTCTCATGTTGCACCTGGAAGGCTGCGAGTGGAAGGGGTTCCGAGGTGAGAAGATGGATCAGAATCCCGCAGCCATTCGGCCTCGGTATCAGATAATAGGATCCCTCCAAATCACAGGCATTATGCGGGGCTTGACATGAGCAGCCTATGTAACTCGGAGGCTCCCCGAGTTGGGCTTTTATTGATACCCATCAATGTGTCTTTTCTTGGTGTTGTTCGACCCGGCGACCGGTCCAATTCCTCTCTCTTCTGACACTCTTTTCATTTTGGCACTCTTCATTTTCCTTCTGGCATTATTTTTCTTCTCTCCTACCCTACATTCTTTGACTCAGCGACCGGTTTCTTTACTTTCCTTCTGACTTCTATTTCTACGTTTTTTCCATATTTTCCTTGTAACATTAACTTCTCTGCTTTTCTTCAGTCTTTTCACCTTGTATTATGTTTATTCTTTCATGCAGGTTTTCTTTCTTCATTCTCACGTTCTTTGCATTATTGCGTTCTTCCTTACATTCTATGCATCCTTTCATCATTCTTAAGAGTTAAGGTTTCATTTGGCATCCAACTCGACGATAGGTTTCTCTGCTTTACTTTTGTATTCTCTTGCAGTGTTTTGCGTTCTTTTCATCGTCCATTCTTTACATTCTTGCTTTTCCTTTTCTGTTTCTTCCTATAGTCTGCCTGTTCTTGAATTTTTACTTGTTGGTCTTTTCTCTTATTCGCTTACACTATTTCATGTATTTTACGTTTTTGTTCACTTGCATGAAAGATAGAGCTAACCTAGCAAGTATTATTATGAGGAAACTCGATATTCCCTGGAACACAAATCTTAGCTTGAATAAATGTTGTACAAAATTAGATTTTGAAAATAATTGCAGTTCATAGTTTCATTTTAAACTGACTCTCTCTCTCTCTCTCTCTCTCTCTCTCTCTCTCTCTCTCTCTCTCTCTCTCTCTCTCTCTCTCTCTCTCTCTCAATGTAGTTCAGGTAAAATGGTAAACTGGAGGGCTTTGGATGATATTTTATCAGTTTTAACCTACTTTGAAGTTTACACACACTCTCACACACACACATAAACAAACAAACAAAACACACACACACACACACACACACACACACACATATATATATATATATATATATATATATATATATATATATATATATATATATATATATATATATATATATATATATATATATATATAGAAAATTAACGTACGCATATTAATAAATGCTCTTATGAATAAAGTACTTCGTAGTACATTCGTCCATGGTTCGCGTTTCAGGCATTAGCCCTGTTGATTTATCACTACGGTCGACGATGTGCAAGGCACGATACATGAAACCCCCACCGGAAAGCTCATGATACATCGAGATTCAAATGTACGTATTTTAACTCTCTCTCTCTCTCTCTCTCTCTACGTAGAAATCCTCTCATCTCCTTGGACCCACGATCGTCGCTCTTCATCCTTCGTGCGTCCGCGAGCGAATTAATGGGTTTATTTGTATCTCGCTCCCATATTTTTGGATATTCAAATTTCGCTCGGCGGACCTTCGTGATTTCCGAGAAATTGGCTTCAAGTTTCGTTGTACACGTCTTTTCAAAAACATCATGACTGCGCCCCGGTTGCAAACCGGTATCGTGTCAGGATTTTGTTCTGGGGTATGAAAGCAGAGTAGTTTCATTTTTTTTTCTGTAGATTTACTGTCATTCCAGTTATTATTAATGTTTGCATGACCTGTTTTAAAAGTATAGATTCCTTTACTTTGACTATTTTATGTCATTTATGTTATCATCATAATTGGTACTAGTATTAATAGTTGAATAGTAGTTATGGGGGCAGTAGCAGGTTTGTTAGTGTTTAACTACTAAATTACTCTGCTCATACCTTAATTGGAGTCTGGTTATAACTTATGACGAAAGAGTAGCTTTTATGATGTGTTGCTCATTCGTTAATAATATTAATCTTATTATGCTAATATATTCTTCTATTCTGTGAAGGATTAGATTAAAATCAAGAGATTCCTTCTTAATTCCGGGAGATTGGATTTCAATGGGGGATTCAAATACTTCGAAGATAATCGCCATCAGCGATAGCATAGACATACACTTGAGCATTAAAGTACCCACCTCTCTCTCTCTCTCTCTCTCTCTCTCTCTCTCTCTCTCTCTCTCTCTCTCTCTCTCTCTTAATGTGGAAAAACATACAAATGGATCATCTCGGTGGTTTCCATTCCCTCCTGTATTTTAAGATTTGAAAGGCAAAGAACAAATCCGGAAAATCATTTAATCTTACTCTGTTTAATAATAAAGATGATTAAACAACTTAAGCAATTTTTTTTAACAATTTTGTAAAAAAAAAATAAAAGGATTTATTTCTTAACTGAATTTTAGACCAGTTTTTTCTCAGGTTATCTGATGAAATCTGTTATATTTTGCAGGACTTTATGATCAGTACCTTATTGAGAACCCACAGCTCGATCTTTCCAGTTATGTGTATGGCTTTTTTTCTGGCTTATTGTTTGCTTGTTCTTTTGTTTGTAAGTTTATCTGTTTAATCCTTATTTTCATTGTATTTCATTACGATTTTCATGTACTTTTCCTCTTGTTGTACACATGGGCATTTCCATCGTTGAATTCTTTCTTCGTAAGTGATTGCGATTATATGATCTAGTAAGAAATAGAAACACGTATTAGATTAGTACAAATACTCATAAAGCCTGTACAGGTGTTGTACTGGAAGAGCTAGTATACCTGTACTGAAGCACAGTACTGACACAGCCCAGTGGTGCTGGAGACGAAACCGCTCGCCTCTGAGCTGGTGCTTCATTTGAGCATTGAAGCGAAACGTCCTATTGTTGTGCGCCAACAAAAACGTAGCGAGGGAGGAAAAAAGGACTAGTTATAATTAGCAAATTAAACGCGTTAGTGACCATTTAACCATGGAGGATTGTCCGGCCATAAATAACTAACTGTTCTCCGGAACAAAAGTCATTTGGCTATGGCGTATAATTGAAATTTGGCCATCGCAGCAGTTGTTATTATAAATCCCGTTCGGACCAGATCCTAATTTGGAGAGCTTTGTCATTAGTGAACAATTATTAATAGCCAGCTTTTTTCTTTCTTATTTCACTTCTGGGCAGCGTCGTACCTTGCGTACACGGTATTGGATAAAAGTTATTGAAATCTTGTGATATTTTCGTTTATTGTTTCATTTGGTTACTGCTCGTTTTCTTGCCTGGCTAATTTTTTTCCCATCTATGTATTCATGACTGTTTTTATTCATGATTGGCTGATTCATTTTAGTGCATATTCCGATATGTAACTTTTTCTTTATTTGATTTACCTGTTCCTAATTCATTTGCTCCAGTTAACAACTGTTTATGTATTGACCGTCTCTTCAATAGAACAGTAAGTTGGACGAGAGTTGGGCTTAGCAAATACTAATTAGCTGCTCAAGGAGAAGGTGACCTTTCGAATTAACAGGAACTGCGCTGGAGTTTAAGGGCCAATTAAAACTTCGATTCCTTTTGTCGGTTTTGCTCTTGCACGGCATCGGTGCTCACATTTTGACAAAGAAAACGTAGTTTGTTCGATATTTCTTGAACTTTATGATCAAAGTTTGCCTTCTCGCTCTTTGTTCAGTCACTAAACCTTTTCTTCATATTTTGTGATTCAGAGAATTATTTTGTACTGCGTTACATTTATTACTGTTCTTCTGCTCTGCTGTTACGAGCGGGAAAGAAAGTAAAATCCTCATAAATATTAGCCTTTTCTGAAAATAACTTCTTTAATGGCCTTTCATTGTTTTCCTAATGTTATCCTTTTCCACTGAGGTATATGATAAAGCAGTGTACGAGAAAATAAAATAAACAAATATTTACCGTGTATGTCTTCCATGACCACATGTCTTGATATAACTGTTGTTTTTAATGATATATTAAATCTAATTTAACTCGACACTCATGGCTTTCTTAGCCACAGTGGAGTGGCCCAAGGCCTGAATACCATGCATGTAGCATTCGCCCATAAATTCCCAAGGCAGAACTTTATTTCTCCATGACCTGTGAGGAACCCTGTCATGCGGCATAATTTGTTATCATGACATTAAATCAAGGTCCGTGAGATGATATCAGTTAGATATGCAGATACCGCATTACCTGAGTTGTTTTTAGAATGAGGTTTTGATATTCTTTTCCTCATTTAATCTGCATTTTATCGGTAAATAAATATTGCGGTATGTTCTAGGAACATAATCAACCTTTTTTTCACCAGAGAATATTCCCTTGATCCAACGCGAGTCCCGAAAAAAATAGTAATCACGGGACACATCTTTCACATGAATATGATTTTTGATAACTTTGAAATCTCTGCATAATAGGATTAAGCAAACTTTTTGCCAAGGAACTGATATAGACCGTCAGTCACTTCAGATGTGAGCGGTAAGCTGGTCTACTCCACGACCTGGACAGTTTGTTAAGTTGGTTACCTGTCTATTAGAATCTTGTTAAACCGCTTAGGGATAACACCATTTCAAAAGCTCCTCTGGTAGGATTGTGGATTTTTGATCCAGTTTTGGGCAACGTCTCACGGATTTATTTTCTTAACGATAGATTTTCATAAGTGTAGATTCGCAGCAGAAGGGCGGCATCATTGTAAATCACTTAGTGGTTAAGTGATGGTTTCAGGTATTCTCCTTATGTGCCAGTGAGAAGCTTGTCAAAAGATAGATACATGTCTTTTACATCTATTGGGTGCCAGCTGATCTGAAATGCCCAAATATTTCAGGAATTATAATCAATATACCCTCAAACAAAATTGAATTAAGTTTATGGGTTTTAATTCATGGGGATGAACAGTTGATCGGTTGATAAGTATGCATTCATAATCTCTTAAATTATTTTTTATTTAAGTGCTTCTTTCAAGATTTTATGTACCATTTACAGATGTCGCTTCAGATTTTGCCAACAGTGTAATTTAACCTTGTGTTACATCAGGCTTATTTATGGAAATGGCAGTCAGAGAACATTAAACTCATCTGATTCTTCTACAGCCAAACATCTGTTGTCACAGTTGCCACGGCAGTCACAGAAGTCTTAGAGAGAGCTACCGTCTTTAACTTAACATGGAACGTCATGTTTTAAATTATCGTGCAGAATCTGCTCGTCACTCCGACCTGAGCATTTCAGTAGCTTCACCATTTTTCCAGACCAAGGTAAAGAGAGGAGTGTGTGGTCCAGACACCACTGTGGGGGAAGCATGTATAATTCCGCTCTGCAGGTGCTGCAGAGATTGGTCCCAAAAGGTGATTTTGGGGTAGAAACTATTTCAGGTTCCCACAGAGCTGACTTTTTACACTTGCGGCTATGTAATTTGTGCTGCATAAGGGCTGAGAGTGACGATTTGGTTTGGGGACAGTTTACAGTTTTTCATGTGACACACACGTCTTATATATATATACATATGTATATATATATATATATATATATATATATATATATATATATATATATATATATATATATATATATATATATATATATATATATATATATATATGTATGTATGTATGCCCATTTTCAAAAAGTGTAAAAGTTGCACCCCTTAATCCTTTTAGCTACAAGAGGTTCCATCCTTCACCTGTCTGTACCAATGCCCGCATAAAACCTTCCTCAACTATATCTTAGAACTAGTTTAATTTCGAATTACTTTTCATTATTTCTAAAGTGTTTTTCATTAATATTTGTTCTTTTGCAGCTCTTATTCATATCAGTTCATCCGGAGTCTTGGGTGTTTATGAAAGTATTTGCATGGACACTGTAAGCACGGGAACCCTCTCAGAGGAGAGAGCTCTGAGAAGAGAATGATCGGGCGTTCATCAGTTAATATTTGTTTTTGGTCGGGGGCATTGCTGCCAAGCTTTCTTTTTTTTCTCATTGAACGTTCTTTTCTGTCGCTTCCTTCTTAATTAAGTCCCAATCTTTCCTTCGTTTTGCTTTTCATTTTTTTTCTTCTGGTCTGATCTAGAAAAGATTATTTGGTTATCATCTCATTGCCATTTGCAACTTTAAAAAAGAAGTTGGCTACATTTGTACTTGATTTACCGTCTCTGCAACTGCGCTACTAGACAATGGAGGGATCAATTTCTTAAATTTTCATGCAAGGAGACATTTGGAAGAACCGATGAAACTGTTCGCACAGAATTAGTTAACGGTGATGTTG
>NC_089787.1:39472406-39514906 GCF_040412425.1 Macrobrachium rosenbergii
AACATCCTTAAGCAACAAGCGGGGTACCATGCGCATCCATTTTGTGTATGGGAGAGTGCCCAGACAGGGCAGCATCCTCCTCCCATTACATTTCAAATGTATCTCTTTTTCAACCTGGCAGCCGAACAACAAAGTAATTTCCGTTCGATTAAGTGAGACGCATTTCGGGTCCGACTCCGGTTGTTACGTTGTCTCTGCTATTGCTTCGAGTCCCATTAATTTCTAAGCAAATGGCGGAACGACTCTAGGACGTTGTTATATTCATTATGGAGAGGAGGAGAAAGAGAACGAAAAATTGAGGATGGTTTTCGTTTGTTGTGATGGAACATTTCTGTTTCGGTTTGTGACTGGGGTTCAAATTCGGTCGGTTCAGCTTGTGTTCATTTTATAGTAGTATTTGTTTTGTGCTTGTCACAGTTCAGGTTCAAGAATAATTTTGGGTTCGACTGGTTCAGATTTGGGTTCTTGGGTGTGTGTGTGTGTGTGTGTGTGTGTGCGTGTGTTTATTGGTTTTGGGTCCGGTTCAAGGTTTAGTTGCTCGAGGCCATAGCCCGTGTAGGCAAAGGGTTCATCATGAGAGTACATCAGGTACATGTGCTGTTGTCAGTATTAGAATATTACATGCATGCGAACGAAATTATAATGTATTCTAGAAATAACATCATGAGCATAAAAATGCCCAGGGTGGTAGCGTATCTGTTGTTAAAACTGAGGACAGTGTCACTGTGGCCAAAACATCTTTTTGAAGACGTCATGAGCACCATTTCCCTCAAGCCATTATTGTAGATATATAAATATTGCTCAGGGCTTCTGGTGGCAGTTAACCTCTGGAATGATTTTACCAGTAATTGCCTATGGCCGTCGAAAGAAATGGCTGTATTATTAGTAATTACAGGGTTTACCTGAAGGCATTGGAGATAAATTTTGCGTTCGGCAAATGGTACGTCTTCGCAGGTAGTTTGTGTTTACCTGCATGAGTGTTGATAACGCTAATGGTATTACATCCTCTAAATCCACAATTATTTGGCCTTTGATAATTATGGTTTTTTGTTGGTGTAAACAGAACGCGTCAATTTGGAAGTAATCGTCGGTGTTTGCTATAATAAAGATTTCTTAAGGAGAATTGCAGCCTTTGTTGTTAATCTGTAGAAAAGTAGTTTGTTTTTAAAAATCTATGCTACTACTGATATTATAGATATACATACTCTTATTATAGCAGCTATGATGATAAATAAGGATTCCCTTTAAGAAATATTAAATAATAAGTTTTAGTAACCCATGACGAAGCGAAAACATAAATAAGAACAGTAATCTGTTGGCATTTTTCATGTACTCTGGCATATGTATGTAACATATTTATATTTATGTAAGCTTTTTATCCAAGCACAGCCTCTGCACTCATTTGTATTCAGATGGAAACAGCATAAGATGCTCAGGCTTGTCGTCAAACGTTCTGACAAGGTCATTGGTTGATTTGCTTCGGCTTTGGAGAAGGTCATAGTGACTTCACTAATATATATATATATATATATATATATATATATATATATATATATATGTGTGTGTGTGTGTGTGTGTGTGTGTGTGTGTGTGTGTGTGTGTGTGTGTGTGTGTGTAGTGGTGTAGGAGTGGTGGTTGCTGCCTCAGCCGAGACTATTCGTGTATTCGCGATGCCAACATTCGTGTCATATTTGTATATTTACTTCCCTGTTGCTGGAATGTTTGGCCCATGAATGGCTGCTCGTAAATATTCACAGGACAATCACTTTCTGTTTGCTCCCATTCGCCGCATTTACATGCCAGTGGACCTGATCTCATTTACCCCTTGTCTGCATATGGCCAGTATAATTTCGAGTTAAAACAAAGTGTATTTTGAAGGCGGATATATTTATCTGATATTTGTCTTACATTCTTTTACGTCTAACAGTAATGAAATGAATAGCTAACTGACGGTAGGGATTAATATGAATATATTATTTTTTTCATTGTATATATGCTACGATTATTCATATCGTATATAATTAATAATTTTTTGAACGCAAACGGTATTTATTACTGCTTGATTGCATTCTTTTAATATTACTCGCGTCAGGTCATTTAAGAAAACCAGTGAAGTGGTAAAGATTGCATAAAAGTGATCAACCAAAAGCAAAATATTTACTTTTACAAATATTATTACTCGGGTGTTGACCATATCTAAGATGGAAAGTCATAAATTAAGCTGCATAGTTTTCATACATTCCTCCTAGCCATTCCGAGGTCATTATTTTGTTTATTGTTTGGGTTGCTTGGTCGTCACCTCAGAATTAAGCCGAATCACCACAGAATTAAGTCGAATCATTACAGAATTAAGTCGAGTCGCCTCAGAATGCAGTCGAAACCCCTCAGAATTAAGTCGAATCACCACAGAATTAAGTCGAATCGCCACATAATTAAGTCGAATCAATCACTACAGAATTAAGTCGAATCACCACAGGATTAAGTCGAATCACCACAGGATTAAGTAGATTCATTACAGAATTAAGTCGAATCACCTCAGAATTAAGTCGAATCACTTTAGGATTAAGTCGAATCACCGCAGAATCAAGTCGAATCACTACAGAAATAAGTCGAATCAACCACAGAATTAAGTCGAAGCTTTGACTATATTTAGAACCTGAATTAAGTGGAAGTTCCTGTTTGTTGACAGAATTTACGCTTCCAGGACCTAAAGGCTGAGTGAGGTCAGGCATTGCACAACCTCACTGGCGAATCAGGAAAAACCTTGTCCTTTCAGAGCAGTAACTCGAGTAGCGGCGTTGAGGATTTCAAAATGGTTTTAAACGTGTCATCGAAGGGTTTGAAAACCATTCATTTCTGACAAAGTAAAAGTTGCTGATATCCTTGAAAATAAATTCCATGTGCCATAATTTGAAGTCAGAGATGGAGAGCGAGCGAAAATATTAAATAAAATGGAATTTTGTAGATAGTCTTACAGCTCTTTGAATTAACCTTTTTATTGCCGAAAGTTCATATTTGACGTTGCTCTGGCATTTGAACCACTGTACCGAGAACCTTCAAATTTTGTCGGTAAACTACTTAACAGGGTTTTCTGGGTTCAGGGACATCAAGATATACTTATCAACCCACATTATTTTTGTTTGCTATTATTTTTCTTCGTTTTGGAATCTGAAATGAAATACAAAAAAAGTCGCGTTTTTCAATGAAAATGTAGTGTCAAGTGAAATGTTGGACCGCGTCAGAGTCACAAGAAAACTTACTCATTGAGTCTGGCAAATAGAAAACAGTTATGCATAATAATTAATCAAGAGAATACTGTGCTTAAACATTCTTTTCCTTTTTATTTTTGTATACTATCGAGAGAAAAAGGAAGGGCATCTCTCATATTTTGGCTATGGAGAACCCGGGGTGATGACAGGCATGCAGTTGCTCCATTTTACACTGGCAGCTTGAGAAGTATATCTCTTATCAGCTGACAGGTGTTACAGTGTATCACCTGAGCCAAAGAAGAAAGAGAACCGAAATTCCTGGTGGGGCTTGTAAAAAAAAAAATGGTGAAAAAGTCTACGGGGGATAACTACCCTCCTCTGACTCCAACGAATTCGGGGCGTAACAGCTGCCTGATTCGTTCTGCATTCCTTCATGAGCAACTTATTAGCTTTTCCGAAGTAATATGCTTTTAATGGCCACATTCGGCCCTAAAAAGTGACATTCTTTTCTTTCTTCTTTTTTACTGAAGTTAATTTCTCTTACGTGTCGCCATTATTTTTATTAAACATTGCCATGAGAGACTCAAGGAAAGTTCCTTCAGGAAATATCGCAAGAAATCTGAATTATGCAAATTATGAAGGATTTTAAGAGAAAATTCTATATCATTTTCTTCAAGAAATCAATCTCTGGCCTCCAGGCGTTAGTTTTTTCTTTGGGAAAGGAGTGTGTAAAAATGAATGATGTTGATATTTTATTTTATTTTCCGTGACCAGTCGATTATTAAGAGACATGGAAATGTAAAAATAAAAGAAATTTCATAAATCGCAGAAAAACCTTATTTTGGTAAGGGAAGGCAGCTGTTTGGAGAATTTTGTAAATTCTTTTCCGTTACAGCATTTCACATCATTAAAAATATATACACTAAATATATATATATATATATATATATATATATATATATATATATATATATATATATATATATATATATATATATATATATATATATATATATATATATATATAAATGTGTGTGTTATATATATATACATATGCATATATATATATATATATATATATATATATATATATATATATATATATATATATATATATATTTGTATATATTTTTAATGATGGGAAATGCTGTAACAGAAAAGAATTTACAGATTTCTCAAGAGCATTTGCCTTCCCTTACCATATTAGCTGGTATAATTGTATGGATGCATGTTATATTGTATCTGTATGTGAAAGAGGCGCATGTACAGAAATTACTTTATCTGGAGATAAATTTGACCCTCATACAATAAAATTCCAGTGGGCTATACTTAACGTTTTTTCTCAAACGTTTATGCTCGGTATTCATAATATCTCGCTTTAATCATGAGATAGAATGCATCAGGTTTCTACTTTGTTCTAAAAGTAATATATATGTATCATATATATAATTATATATATATATATATTATATATATATATATATATATATATATATATATATATATATATATATATATATATATATATATATGTACATGTATATACATATATATATACTTATATATATATTTGTTGTAAAGAACCACTATCATTATTCATTCAGTTTGTTTATAACGGTGTTCCATAAAGTGGAGCGATGGAATAGACATAGAATTATTAATATTAGTACCAACGATTTTTTAAAAATAATTTTAGCTCGATAGATTTGATATCTCTGTGTGACAGCATTCTCGTTTTTGATGTTGTTAATGGACTTTTTTAAGATCTCTCTCTCTCTCTCTCTCTCTCTCTCTCTCTCTCTCTCTCTCTCTCTCTCTCTCTCTTTACACACACAGTCCCCCGTCCTTCTCTCTCTCTCTCTCTCTCTCTCTCTCTCCCTCTCTTTCTCTCTCCACACACACACATCGTAAATGAATGACCTGAAGTGCACACAGCAGTAATGCTTGAACACTCTCTCTCTCTCTCTCTCTCTCTCTCTCTCTCTCTCTCTCTCTCTCTCTCTCTCTCTCTCTCTCTCTCTCTAACACCGTGAATGAATGTCCCGAATGTAGGCACACAAGGGTTACTTGAACACACACACACACACACACACACACATTCCAAAGCAGTTAAGCCCATACGCTCTCACTCCCTTGACAAACATACCTACCCTCTTGAGCTCCAAAAACACATGACCCACACCCACTCATATACACATCCGCCCCTGCTTCACGTACCCACACAAAACTTTTTTTTTTTTAATACTCGCTTCATCCTCTTCTCATCACGTCCTGTTTCTACTTTTTCCTCTCGTCTTCACTCTGTTTCGTTGTGTTATTTTTCTCCTTGATTTTCCCTGTAATTAACCATCCTCCCTTCCCCGTTTTACAACTATTTTTTTACATATTTGTATTGCTTTTCCAAATCTCTTGATTTTTCGTAACCTATTTCTCTTTTTTGTTACTTCTTTCTACATTTCCTCTCATCTCCATTTCTGTTTTAACTCTTGATGCGTTTCTTTGCGTCTTCTCCTTAATTTTATTCACGTCTTCCTATTTTCCCCCACGTCCTACTCGCATATCCCAACTATGGAAAACAGGAGTAGGAACGGAGTTCCTTGTTCTTTTTATTATCTCCAAAACCTCCTTATCTTGACTGCTTTTCCATCATCTTCCTCACGGCATTTTACGTTTCCTCAAATCCTCCTCCAAAGTATCTCCATGCCCCCTCCTAAATTTCCTCACATGTTCCTCATGTTTTACTCCAGCCACATCATTAAGTTTTCTCACTTCTTATAGCATGACCTTAAGTGACCCTCTTCACCATCTCCTCATCCTTCCAAAGAAAAAAAAACGAATATCGCATGTTTGCGTGCATGTGCAGTTGCGCGTGCATTTACCTAAGTGTGCGTGCGTGCCTGTGCCTGTGTGCATGTCAGCGGATGGTAATTCAATGACAGTTGCTACCAGTCTGTGGGTATATATTTGCCGGACTTCGACACAAAAAAAAACGCGTGGCGAAGGCGTGACCTGGGTCCGACCCCGTTATAGTTTTTCGTTCTCTCTTTCTCTTTTGTGGGTGAATATGCGGGGGAGGGGGATAGGAAGTGGGTTACGGAATGACCTTCTCCCTCCACCGTAATCCATCGTTCGTATCACGGCAGACGTCACTCTTCATTTGGCGTCGATAACGTCTGTATTTTCATGGCGTCGACCTGGAAATGATAAATCGACCCAAGCATTCGTCGGTTAGAAATGTATTTTCCCATGGGTCACTCTCTGAACCCTTGGGAACTCCTGAATGTGTGTGTGTGTGTGTGAGTGTGAGTGTGCGCGCATGAGAGAGAGAGAGAGAGAGAGAGAGAGAGAGAGAGAGAGAGAGAGAGAGAGACTCTGGCTTGCCTATTGCAAAACGCCGGCAAGAAAAGAGGGTCTTGAAGATCAAGAAGAAGAAGCAAAAAACTGGGCGTGTTTTGGCCCCGCCCCATACATTTCACGGCCCAACGGGCGGATGGGCGGGCTGGCTATGATGACGATAATCTGGTGCGCTTGGGTGGGAAGGTCAGGGAGTGCAGAGGGTATAGATATATCCAAAACTCCAGCCTCTTTCTTTGATGCTCTTTCCTTGTGCCTCTTTCTTTTTCTCTCCCCAATCAGTTTTCCTAATCGCTTCCTTTCAACTCGTGGAATTCCATGGTGCTTAATACGTCCACAGAGGAACCTCTCGTCTTGTCTTGTCTTGTCTTGATGTCTGAGACTCGTGGAAGTACTTGTTTGAAAGGTCAGCGCAGCTCCACGTGCTTCTCTTGAGTTATTATGGATGTAGATTGTATATATGGTGCAAGGTTGGGGCCACGGCTATACGCTTACCACACACACACACGCACACAGACGCGCGCACACGCACACACACACACTCACACTCACACACACGCACTCTCCAACTTCACTGGAGTAACATGCGCTCTCTTCAATATGCTTTGTTGTGCTTTGTTCTTTGACATGCTGTACCCGGATGCCTGCTGCTTTGTATAAGTTTTATATCTTTGCATATGAACCGTAAAATCTTTGATCGAACGTTGTAGTTTTTCTTTTTCACTTTTTGTTTGGCCCACAGTATGTACCGTTGTGGAACTCTCATTATGTTTAGGGAAGGTAGCGGTTTCATTATCTGAATTTGAATCTGCATTTTCCCCGTCATTTTTGTGCTGTGAAGTAATTCAAACTGATCACGGCCTCTTGGTAGGAGATTGTTTTATATTTGAAAAGAAACTGATTTTGCGTATATGAAAGAAAATGTTTTTTAGTTTAGATATGTATAAAATGTGTGGGGGCGTGTATTATATATATATATATATATATATATATATATATATATAAGAAGTAATTACCATATATATATGTGTATATATATATATATATATATATATATATATATATATATATATATATATATATATATATACATGTATACACATACATATATATGTGTGTGCCAGAAATTTATTTTTGTGAAGCACGTGCTTATATGTTCAATGCTTCCATTTACATACATATAAATATATGTATATGCATATATATATATATATATATATATATATATATATATATATAAAGTATATATACACAATTTTATATATATATATATGTATATATATATATATATATATATATATATATATATATATATATGTGTGTGTGTGTGTGTGTGTGTTTGTGTGTGTGTGCGTGCGCGCGCTCGGAGAGAGTGTGACCGAGTCATGTGTATTTAAGCATGACGTTAACGTTAGTTAGGTGACCGCGATTCCTCAGCATTTTGTGCTGTCGAGAGAGCAAAAACTTAATTTCATCTGCGTTGTATGAACGTTTTACAAATCCTTATTATAAATCGAGATAACACTGATAATTAATTTTTTTTTAGAGTTCACTGGATTATCTGCGTAGGCTTTTTTTTTGTAATTCCAATTTTAATTACGCATATTTAATTATTTGCCTGTCGTTCACACTTGAGTCCTTTCTCCAGTCTGCATTGCTTTTAAACTGGTTTTTTCGAAATCTTGCAGTAGATGCGTTTTGTATTTTTAATGTCAAAAAATTGTTAACTACCATCGCCTACACATGGTTACGTTGGTTTATTCTTTCCTGAAAAGATATTTAATTTGTAGAAGATTAGGTCCTTTAATTTCGTTTAATATATTTTGATTCTTTTTAAACCATCACTTACACAAAGTTTCGCGTGCTGTTTTAAATATAACGGGACGATTGCACTGAAATATCCTAGCAGAAACTTTTAGGCTGTTAATGAATATTTTCTGCGCTCTAAATAACGAGTAAAAATAAAGAAATATTAGTGACATACAAACTCAAGTCACTCTGAAATTTTTTATATTACTAAAGGAATGTTTTTCTTCAATGCATAATGAATGAAACAGGAAAAATCTCACTAAATATCCATAGTGAAGTTATTGAGCAAAGGATAAATATTTGTGCCTTTCGCTGTTTCATATAACACCAAAAGAATTCTTAGTTAACAGCAGTTTTTAAGAATAGTGTTTTTTTTTTGTTCATATAAAAAAAGAAATAATTTTTTGAGGTGAAAAATGCAATGCGAAAATTGCAAAAAAAGAAAGAAGTCCAGATGGTGTAAAGAGCATAAAGATACTAAAGAAATGAAATGTTTATAGATACTACACAATGCTAAAAAATTCAGCCAGGTGAAGAAGGACACTTTTTCCTCTTTCGCCTTGCTTTGAAGATAGCCGTAAAAGGAAACCCCATTATTCACGTTAATTACCTCTGAAAAAGCTACTGCCTTCCCGGAGTGTTAACTACTACCGGCCTGAGTGAAAACGAATGAGCTGCGAAGAGAGAGAGAGAGAGAGAGAGAGAGAGAGAGAGAGAGAGAGAGAGAGAGAGAGAGGGAGAGAGAGAACTTCCCGTTCACCGTGAAGGATGTCCTCGCGTTCAGAAAATTATTTCAGCCATGCATATTCATGACAGTAACACTTGCTGCCTACCGTATGCGTTACCGGATGGCATTGCAGCATCGTGCCTGCAGTTGTGCGTGCGTTGCATTGTTGACCTGCTCGGTGTATTTACCTCGTGAGGTTGAATCGCCGGGATTGACGAAAACGAGCTGTTCAGCGTACCAGTGATACGTAACTGTTTCCCTTCTGTTCGTCTGGTTGAAAAGTTATTGTTTACCTTGGCTCCACTTTGTGTGTACTCACTCATTCTCTTGGCTGCCGTTGCGAGCCGTTGCTGCTCTCACCTGGCCTCTCCAATTATCATGAGACCCTTCAATATCTAGTTTATTAAGTCTCCAGGGGTCGATTTTAACACCCATTATGATTATTCTTGACTTATAGTGAACCCTATAATTGTTTAATGTCTACTGGATTTTCATCATTTCAGGAGATTATTATTTACATGCCACACTGCTCATTATTAAGGCCTTTTAGATGAGAAACCATTGTATACCTAACAGATTATTAAAATTTATGATTGCTGTTTTATTTTAAGTGGCCTTCTGACTTGAATTTTTGTGGTTTGAAACCGTGCGTGTCTTTTTTTCTTCTGTTCGAAAGTATTCACCCACCATATTCGATAGTTAGTCAGTATAATCTGTAAAGGTAAAGTGGTAATTTTTAAGATGGTGTAAATTTTTCCTTAAGAAATGAAAAAAGTTTATAATTATGGTCGAATTATGAATATTTGCAGCTCTAATTATTTGCTAGAAGCTCTGAATTTTTTTTGACTTTAAAAGATAACCAGTTATTAACTGGAAACTTTTATTTATTTAACCAAACCACTAAGTTAAGTTACGAGACACATATAAATGCCATGAACGAAATGCTCTTATAAGAAGTTGGGCCGCCCAGTGGAAAAAATAAAATGGTGCGGATGAAAATTAAAAGATAGAGAAATGCAGATGGAGGTACATTAATCTGAACCCCCCGCTGGGTCAAATTGGCTAAATTTCTGCTGAATGTTTTATAGGCGTATTCTCTCAATGATTAGCACCACTTGTTTCACCAGAAGGCGCTGAAAATACAAAACCGGTTTGTGCTCATTTTAGCCCAACTTCAGAGTTGCATTTCTTCGACCATTTGAGGTGCCTGCGTTGAATTAACCCTGATCAATGCACTTGCAGGTGGAGGTCCTCTGCCCGATGCCTTACAATCTTAACTGGAATCCTCCCAGCTAAAGAAAAAAAATAAAATTAAAGGAAAATCTTCCGTTTTCCTTAATGGTTTTTCATCTTTATTTATTGGATTTTCATTTTTTTCTTTTCTCTTCGGTGCCAGGTGTTCGAAAGCTTAATTAGAAATCATACGTGCCTCCATCAACATTCATACACTGAATTTAAGGCTCTCTCTCTCTCTCTCTCTCTCTCTCTCTCTCTCTCTCTCTCTCTCTCTCTCTCTCTCTCCTGACAATAGTTGCACAGTTTTGTAATTAGGTGCTCCACGTTTTGACAAATTCATCATGACTCACCTTAACGGTTCAGATTCAATTAAAATAAGACTCACAATAACTACTCAGATTTTTTAGCTTTGTGAGATCCATTTTGCTTCGTATAATTCTCTCTCTCTCTCTCTCTCTCTCTCTCTCTCTCTCTCTCTCTCTCTCTCTCTCTCTCTCTCTCTCTCGGGATTTCACTAGATTAGTTAAGGGCGCATTTTTTTTACGAGCTTATCTTGATTCACTTTAAGGGATCAAGTTTATTTATTTGAAGGATCATAACAGGTAATTAGATTCTCTTGTCCTTGTAGGAACTACTTTTATTTCGATTAATTTAAGGTATTCCTATGAACTTGCTCTCAAATGAAATTTAATTCTTGAGGACTATTTCGTGGTTCACTATAAGGATTCTTGGATGGTCGTAGTAAACGTAATATTCTTTTGGATTAAATCGAGGTTTCTATATAGTACTCCCCCCGCCCCATCTCTCTCTCTCTCTCTCTCTCTCTCTCTCTCTCTCTCTCTCTCTCTCTCTCTCTCTCTCTCTCACACACACACACACACACACATTTCAAGTACCAACTTGAATTTCATGTATCCGACCAAAGTAGGTTAACAGTGTTAAGTATCCCCTCATGGGAAAGAAGAAGGTTCAAAATTCGGTTCGTGGCCCTTAGGGTTCATTTGCTGGTTTTACCGAGATCACCACCACCCACTTTGGGTGATGTACCCGAGAAACCTGGGCGTCGGCTTACTTACCCATGCCCGCCGACCAGAAAGAGTTTAATATTTCTTACTCAAGTTGTAATCTTCCACTGCCACAATCATTATGGGAAAGGTCAAGCCGTGCGCGCGCGCAGACACGTACATTCTATGCTTGGCGTTTTTCTCGAGACTTATTTAAATCGATAGGAGTTAAGTGTGAGAACAGCCTTAATGCTTGGTAGATCTCTCTCATTTATTTATTTCACACAGTATTTGTCCATTTTTTCCTTTTTATTAACATGTTAGATTGAAATATTCATGTGATCGTCTGGCATTCATATTCGAGCCGAAGATTGGTTTTATTATTGTGTACCCATTAATTAGTTACCGCCTTGTAACAGTGTTCATTAGAATTCAGACTTTCTCACGTGCTACGACTGTAATTTTCTGCCTTCACAGTACTAAATATTCTGACCGTATAATGAAGACGAAATTTTGGGATTTAATGTTGCAGAAAGTAATCACCTCCCCCTCTCCCCCTTCCCGTCCTTCCCTCTCACATACACGCATACACTCACCCTTCTTTCCTCTTCTTCCCTTCCCTTAAGACGCTCCACCCATCCTGGCCTTGATCCCGGATTCGAAACTTACATCTTGAGCACCGACTTAACCTTCAATTCCCTGAGAATACGGAGTCCACGGAGCGTCTGTCGGACCCATTTTCGAAAAGGGGGAAGGCGAAGCGTCCTCGCCACGGTCCACCGTCATTATTCCAGTATCTTATTAATTTCTTCCCCCTGCCCTCCCTGATTCTTTGCATTAGCAGCATGACGTTGGAGAATAAGTCATTGATAAAAAGAGAGCTGGCTGAGGTGACGTGATCGCCGGCTGAAGGAGCATTATTCCGATCCGCGATGACATTGGTGGGACCGCCCGCTGGTGGAGGAGATTAGCCAACGTCCGCTCTAATGATTGCTAATTTAACTGATCAACTGCATACATTGTGGTGTTAACTCGCGTATTATGATCTTAATTCAAGCGCAATATATGAGTCTACCTCGAAGGGTCACACTAGAGAGTAATTCTGTATTATAGAGACGCAGTCGCTTCGGAATTATGCATGAGGAATGCGTTCTGATTCAGCTTTCCCATGAGCGTTGGAGTTTCCTTGGAAGTATTTTCAAAGGCAAAACCAAAAATTATTTTTTTAGTATGTTGGGAATTGTTTTATTTGCTGCACTAAACTTTCATTTTAAAATTTGCATTACAAGAACTACGAAGCTTTTCTAAAAACGGAATCTTTTGAAAATTATAATTAGCGGCTTCATAAGCGAATGTGAAGGTGTGTACTTACAGCATCGTTGTCATGCGATTTGTTGGAATATAGTTAGTAGGTATCACTTTTCTAAAGATAAGCAATAACATTTTCCTACAAAATAACGAGTTAGTTTATACCACTATACAGGATCTTTTTGGTTAAGCAGTCATTCTATCAAATACTATTGTCAAAATGAATTCATAGATGCGTAAGATTTGTTAAGGAAAATAACTGCTTTTCATCGGCTTATAAGGAGTTCTAGTTGGGGTAACGTAAGCTTTTATTAGTAAGGAGTTGGTGTGGAAATTATTTTTTTTATTTAATATCTCCAGATATAAATAAGTGTATTAGATACTTTTTCCTTTTTAGTTAACAGAAAATGAATTGCGTTTCATATGAATCTTTTCCCACTACTCTTATTGGTTCAAAAATGTGACAGTAACCTGTAGATTTCAATTAAGAGATGGAAGTGTATCCTCTAGGTGTAAATACTAATAAGCTTAAACAAATTCTCCCACACAAGATTGAGAAAGTGGGCGTATTGGATGACAAAACGATTATCCAGATAAATTCCTTCAAAGAGTTTGTTATAATTTTTTTTATGCATTTTTGAGATTTGTTTCACATTTTCTCTACGGGACATCGCATTGTTTTTCATGCCATCAATTAATACTACTCTGCATGAAGAAAGTTGCTCTTTTGCCTGTTTATGCTGATATTGTCGCCTGTTCCACAACTGTGCTCTTTACCTTGTCGTTTTCACTTTTTATGCTGCACTGATAACTTAATAAGTACTAGTGCTGTAGTAGTGACGGCTGTTGTGTTACAGGAATAAGGCCAGTGGTATAGCATGCGATGCAGTTGATTCAAATATAGTGGAGGTTATAGCAGTAATGGTCAGTTGCTGTGGATTTGATTAGGGGGAGGAAGATGAAAAAAGAAAATATTTGGGAATTTGATAGAAGTGAGGACGTTGGATCGGGATGATGCTGTTGACAAATTGTAGCCTTACTTTGAATTATAGCAAGAGATTGTTACTGGGCAGGTTTCTTGTGTGTACTTTCCGATAATATTTCGTCTCCTGTCAAACTCAAGTACGCTTTTGCTGCACCCGTCCATCAATTTGCAGCGGATATTTTTTTTTTCTTCACTTCTTGGTTTGCGTTCAGCTCTAGATTAATTAGTTCTTCACTTGAGGGCACGTTCAGGCAGGTTGCTTTTATCTTCTTGTGAAATGGTGTCTAAGACATCTTTTTTAGAAGGACTAAACAGAATCATCCAAAAACGGCCTTCGTTTGATGATGTCTTTAACTTTTTTTCTGTAAACCTATCGATGTCGTTCATCTAAATGAAGTAGAAATAATGTGATCATTATGTTCTTGCGTAGTACGCGAACGGTATGCTTAAGGAAAGATGCAGCGCCTGAGGTTTCGATTTCCTGACTTGATATAACCTCATTCTGTTACTAGATACTGCGTTTTAGAGGCAGCATTTTTAGGTATGGAGGCATTTTGAGGAAGGGTCAGTTTTACTCCTCTGTCATTCTCTTTTAGTTATCTTGTTATTTATTTGAGCTCTGTCAAATATACATTTAATTTTTGTATTTCGAAGGAGTAGGTCGTATATATATATGTATATATATATATATATATATATATATATATATATATATATATATATATATATATATATATATATATAAATTTCTGACTCACATCAGGATCGAACTCAGGTCTTTCAATTGAAAGGCAAGGGCGCTGCTCACTTGGCCATACAAGTCTAAATGAAATTGGAACCTGAGAGCAACTGCACCCAAGGAATTACCTGGGCAAGTTAACTGCTTGCATACCAGCGAGTTTTCCCCAACTTCCCGACTCAGCAATGACCCAATTGACAGCATTTCATTCGAATTACCCCTTCTGAGTGAATAAGAAATTTATTTCTGTTCCACACGTGATTGTGTGTTGATCATTTCTATATATACTCTGTATATATATATATATATATATATATATATATATATATATATATATATATATATATATATATGTATATATATATATATATATATATATATATATATATATATATATATATATATATATATATATATATATATATATATATATATATATATATATATATATATATATATATATATATATATATATATATATATATATATATATATATATATATAACATTTATTATATAGTCCGTTGAATATGGCTATCGTTCTTTTACAAATACGGTAAGATAGACCCAGTTGTCTGTCTGAGTGAGAGAAGGATTCCTTTGTAGAAGTGAAAAACCTTAAAGTATGCAGTGGAAAAAGTGGCCTGATTTTTTTTTTTTTTTTTTTGTCTAGCCACTTATGGCTTTGTTATGATTAACGAAGCCATTCAATTGTCATTCCATGTAACTGGTATGCTCTTTGTTTTGACTGCCTTCAGTTTCTTGAAATATTGTTATTCTCACTCGCCCCACTTGCTCTGGTGCCCCACTTTGACTCATTGCCGCTCATACCAGATCCCTCATTGTCACTCTGACTGGTGCCATCTGGGCCCAGGCATGTGGGTGTTCAGTTTTCCAAGAGGTTACCTTTCCATCATGATCTGCCTTTGCTACCCACTGGAGATTGATGGGAAGAAAATGTAAATTACAATACTCATATACCACATCGTGCATAAAAAAAGACACAGGTTTATGGTTTAGTAAGTGGAAATTGCCGCCAACTGTGAATACTACTGGGTACAAAGAAATGCAAAGCAGAATGTTCATCGCTTATGTCGAAGCCATTTTTCCAAACCTTCACACTCGGTGGAGTCTTCCACGAATTTCCGTTTCACCGGATTCTCTTTCCTAATGGCAGGAGATGGTGTCTTAATGTTAAGTGGTCGGGAAGGTCATGGTGAAGGGCATACCTCATATTTCTTGAAGCACCTTCCCCATATTCCTCCCCCCACTACCCATCCCCCTCCTCCAAGTTTCATTTTGAAGGCAAAAATTGTATTATTTTTGTGATGTGATGCGCTGAATTTATCGGTGGTAAGATTATTTCGCAAAGGCTTCTTTTTCTTTTCAGCCTGGTTAGTCACCTACTTGGGCAACGAATTTAAAACTTCGAACTTTCATTATTTTAAATTTCTATCATTATCACAGTTATTGCCTTCGTTTTAGTTGAAGTTGGTATTATTTTTACCACTTTTACAAAGAAAAGTTCTGGATCAGCAAATTAAGTTCTGAAGTTCGCTCGAAACGCATACTCCTGCCTGTACCAGTAATTGGTCAGTAAGTAACGAGTGAATCAGAGCTAACTAATCCACATCACGTGGTATTACATCCAGCTCAGTGAGCTTCGTGTTGAGGAAATGGTTATACATCCCTTGAGCCGTTTTCGAAACGTTGGGAGGTGCAGTGGAAGAGAGAAGAGCGTCTTCGACCAGTGGGAAGGGGTGGAAGAGTTCTTTCACTCTGGAGTTAGGTGATGCGAAAGGACCTTTAGTTTTGGAGGGGGTCGGGGAAGTGGATGGGAGAGTGTCTTTGGTTGGTTAATTGGGTGTAGGGCATAGTGCCTTGTGTCAGTGGGTATGGGGAATGCCTTGAGTTATGAGGCACGAGGAGGGAAGAGGTTCTTTGATTGAAGAAGGTAAGGGAAGAGTGTGCATGAGATCAGGGAGTCAGGAAAGGGGTCGGGGTTTGGGGGGGTGGGGGGATGCATTCGGGAGGGATATACTTGCGGAGGAGATGAAGAGAGAGAACGTCTGCAGGCCATTTATGCAATCAGATGCAACCGTCAGCAGCGCTGCGGCAAAGGGCGACGCTTCATCATAATATCAGCTGATGTTTGGGATAAAATGTCATAAGTTAGTCCCGGTGGCTAATTGCCTGCCAGCTTCAGGACAACATCTTCTCCTCTGGCCAAAGGCAGAGGTATAGGTCGTTTCGCTCTGGTTAATTTGGCGGTTTTGGTCGGAGGTGGAGATTGTGGGCGGACCCCAAAAGGCACCTTGATTTGTTGGATGCTTTTGGTGGGACTCTACTCCGCGCTCTGGAATTATTCCGAACCTGAGACGCCCATCTTGTCCATCTTTTTATTTTCTTTTTTTTTTTTTTCCTTTTTTTTGTGACCATCCCACAGATGTATTTCTCTCTCTCTCTCTCTCTCTCTCTCTCTCTCTCTCTCTCTCTCTGTCTGTCTTTCCATAGTAAGACTGAATTTTAAAAATCTCTCTCTCTCTCTCTCTCTCTCTCTCTCTCTCTCTCTCTCTCTCTCTCCATGTATTTCCGTTTTTTGTTTTACTGAGATTCATGCTCTCTGTCTCGCACCCTCCCCCATTTCAGCTATGCAGCGATTGTCGGTCGTACTGTAGAAAGATTTTTTTTATCTCTCTTTCTCCTCTCTTTCTATTTTTTGTTTTTGTAACTATTCTGACTCTGCATCTGTTTTTTTTCTTACCGTAGGTCTGTCTGTCTGTCTCTCTCTCTCTCTCTCTCTCTCTCTCTCTCTCTCTCTCTCTCTCTCTCTCTCTCTCTCTCTTTTTCCTGTCAAGTTTCATTTTTTTTCTTATTGTAACAAGTTCTTTCGTTTTCTTAACCAGACAACATAAATTCAAATTTTTACTATAGCCCAGATGATGATGTTCGTCAGAATGAGAAATTCAGATGCTGCCCTCACCCTAGTTGAGGATTCCAATTTCACGAAATGATAGTTCAATATGCTTGTCAGGTATTATATTTTTACTTATGCTTTTCCTATAACTTTGTTTTCTGATTTCCTTTGCAGAAGTTTTGCTGTCTGTGACTTGACTAGAAATGCATTCTTGTGTAGGGTAATATGATCAATAAGGATCAAATATATATATTCAGTATATATATATATATATATATATATATGTATGTATGTATGTATATATATGTATATATATACACACATATACATATGTGTGTGTATGTGCGTGTGTGTGTGTGTGTTTGTGGTTGTGAATGTATGTATGTTTGTAAGAGTATGATTTAAAATAATAAAGTTGAACGTGGATTAATTAATTAGAAACAGTGTAAGTAAATTAAAACTTGAGAATTGATACCCGGCATTAATAAATTCAGAGCCAAAAGCAAAAAGCGATCTCTATCTCTCCCGGATCTGACCTCCGAGGAGTCTGGCGGCCGATCACGAGAATGAGCATCAATAATGCATCAGCAGCAGCGTTACTTAGTAAACGGGCTTATCATCATCGGTGAACGTGTTTGTTTTCACAAACAGTTTGCGCAATCTCTCTCTCTCTCTCTCTTTCTCATTACTCTCTTCATTCCCAGACCTTGATTTCTCGGCGGGAAAAAGGAGCCGCGAGAAATTAAGTTCCGACAGACTCTGGAAGTTCTCTCTCCGGGGGATTGTGAAAGCAAACGTGATCTTCGGCCATTTGTTGTTTCCGTGGTCAGTGGATTTCCGTTAAGGTAACCATGATTTACTTGCCTCTATCCAGGTATGGAGAAGGGAAAGGAGGTGGGAGGGCTGGCTGGGCTGGTGGGAGAACTGAAGAGTAATGCGAGTAGCGAGAAAAAGCATTTTAGTCGATCTTAGTGCATTGGCGTGCTTTATCAAATATAAATAAATCCGCATCGGTATTTCGGTCAGATATATCATTAAAATGTGGAGCTTTCACCTGTCACGGTGGATCTCATCAGACTAAAGCCAAAATCTTTTGCTGAGGGGAACTGAGCTATATCGGAATAAATGGTGAAATGGACGTGACTAGTCTTGTAATTTATCTTTATCATATCTTTAAGAATTAGTAGATTTCTTAAGTAATGATGTTAAAAAGTGAGTTAATCTGATGTTTTTTATTTAATTTTTTTTATAATCTCACTATTCATTTTGTGAATTGTACGGTCATTTATCACATCATCGGCATGTTATTAGAATTGACTAAACTGTACCCACTAAATCTACTTCCATTAACTGAATTTCCGGACGTAGTTCATCTTTTCCTGTTTCATGAGAAATGATGGAAAAGTCCCTGAAAAGATAAAATACAGGTGAGCTCCGTTTATCAGGCAAATATTTTTCTCAGCCACAACACTGCGTCAACATCTTTCTTGTTTGTTAAGGAAGTCCAACGTTTTCTCCCGTCCGTCTCCTTTTTTTTTCACACCACTCCACATTTTATTCCGCTGATTTTATGTGCTTTTCTCTTGTTTTACGACTTGGCGTTTTCTCCAGCTTGTTTGCTTTGTTCATTTACATTTCTCTTCTTTATTTCCGCCATGACAGGTATGTTATCGCTAGGTGTTGCTGTCTTCCTGAATGCTATCGATGGAGGTTTTATTTCCGTGTATTTCTTGTCTTTTGTTTGTTTCCTGCTAAGGAAAGGTCGTTCTTTATTGGTGTTGTCAATTTTCAAGATATTGCGTGTGTTCATGTTTTAGCATTTTGATATCCGTATCCCCTTTTCCTATGGGCACTACTCATACATTCTGCTGTAACTTTAATTTTAAAACATGTCATAATTTGTTAATTCAGCATCGTATACAACGCATTTTCATTTCTTTGGGGAATATGTTTTTGGTATCTGAAACGTAACTAATGATTCGGTGGTTTTGTGAATCGCGACCGTTGTCAGTTTTTTACTGCTAAATAAACAAGTAAAAAATGCGCCGAAGTTTCTATGGGGCAATCGAGTTTTCTGTACAGCCGCTAGAGCGTATAATCATGGCCATGGAAAACATCTACCTTTTGGTGGTCTCGGTATAATACTGTTTGAGCCGCTGCCCATGAAACTTTAACAACGGCCCGGTGTGGCATGTCCTATATCGTTCCCAAGTGCACGATTATGGCTAACTTTAACCTTAAATAAAATAAAAACTACTGAGGCTAGATGGCTGTCATTTGGTATGTTTGATGATTGGAAGGTGTATGATCAACATACCAATTTGCAGCCCTCTAGCTTCAGTACTTTTTAAGAACTGAGGGCGGACAGATAAAATGCGGACAGAAAAAAGTGCGGACGGACAGACAAAACCGGCACAATAGTTTTCTTTTTAGAAAACTAAAAGTCGACACCAGTCAGGATTTATAACCCTTCATCATTTCCTCATCATTTATCAAATGATATATATGTACATATATATATATATATATATATATATATATATATATATATATATATATATATATATGTACATATATATATATATATATATATATATATGTATATGTATATATATATATATATATATATATATATGTATGTATATATAATATATATATATATATATATATATATATATATATATATATATATATATATATATACACAAACATATATTTAAGTATATATACACTGTTTAATATATATATATATATATATATAAATATATATATATATATATATATATATATATATATATATATATATATATATATATATATATATATATATATATATATATATATATATATATATATATATAAGTTTGGTCATTGTACGTTCCAGTAATTCTTTAAGCAAGGTAATTGCCGTGCCTACTTACCTCCTAGATAATGATGCATTGGCGCGAGAAACCTTAGATACTTTATTTAATCTCATCCCAGCTGCGATTCTTAGGGATTTTTCATGATGTTAATATCTTCTTAGTAAGATAATTGATGGTTTTGATCGTCGTCTTGTAATTACACAAACGATTATGTTGATAAACGATGTAATTTTTTCTTTACTGTCCTTAATTTATTTTTCTCTGGAAACTTAGAAGTTTGTGATAGTAAGTATATGTGTATATATATATATATGATTATTATCACTATATATATATATATATATATATATATATATATATATATTTTATATATATATATATATATATATATATATATATATATAAATTATATGTGTGTGTGCATATATATACAGTATATATATATACATATATATGTGTATATATATATATATATATATATGTTTATAAATGGATATAAATACGTATGTATATGTGTATATATGTACACATATATGTATATAATGTATACTCGTACGTGTGTATATATATTTATTTATTTATATGTATATGCATGTATATATACATACATATGTGTGTGCATATGTGTGTTTGTGTATAAGCGGATATTATAGAAATCACAGTTCCACATGTGAAAAAATTCGCGATCATATACGCATATACGCGAGAAAGACAGAAGTTTGCTTGTGACCTCCAGTAGCTCATGTGATCGATAACAGA
The DNA here is from genome assembly GCF_040412425.1 of Macrobrachium rosenbergii. Lineage (NCBI taxonomy): Eukaryota > Metazoa > Arthropoda > Malacostraca > Decapoda > Palaemonidae > Macrobrachium > Macrobrachium rosenbergii. The sequence continues at coordinate 39,493,317 of NC_089787.1, forward strand.
AATTTGCTGTATGATTAAAAAAAAAAATGCACTATTTTAAGCATGTTAAATCTCAGAAGTACCGCAATATTTGCCAATCTTGGCCAAGAAAATAGGTTGTTTTTACTCTGGAAAATATATTGGCATAGTAAATATGACTACATTGTTCATGCAGTATTTAAGTAATGAATTGAAAAAAGAGAAAATAAAATGTTGGAATTTAAAAGAACGGAAGAACATCGAGTTTTCATGAACTAAGTATTTTGTTATCGTTTTTAACCTCTTGTTAAGTGTTGTTACCATTTGCTTTAATATCGTAATGTTTCGTATAATTTGTTTATTATGCATGCGTTTGGTTATGTTTTGCTGATTTGTTCCTCTTTATTTGCTCATTTTTTTTCTGTATTGTATATTGACATATATCTCTATGCACCGTTTATCTCTTTCGCAAATGCAAAATATTTTCTTGGGAAGCCTCTCTAGCAAGATGAAAGCATATTTAGCTTGTTTCGTGTGAACGTGTTATAATAATAATAATAATAATAATAATAATAATAATAATAATAATAATAATAATAATAACAGTGGGTTTTTATTCCAAAAATTGCTTGTGCTGCACGCTTAATATTTATTCTTTTATATTTACCGTGTTTATTCAACGTTTTTCATTATTAATTTCTGTTGTCCCCTTAGGGTCCGGGAAAAGTTATGATTGTCCCCTGCGGTACAATATTATCCTACTACACAATACTTATTTTGCAGTTTTTTTTTATTGAACATAACTCTCTTTCTCGGTAAATTCTTTAGCTTTATCTCTTGCTGATAGGCGTGACGGTGATTATTCAAGGCTCCAGTGATCCGTTGCAGGCTCATCTTTTAGTGAATTTATTCATTTTTTAAACAAGTTTCCTACTGTGGTTTGTATTTTTTCTTCGTGGTTGCAATATTTCTTGAGCAATGCTGTCAGTTTTGACAGAGGAGGTGCATTAATAGACAAATAAGTAACGGTTTCTGACAGACTCGTATACTTTTTTTATTTTGAGTCCACGTTGTTGAAAAACTTGAGTGAGATCGAAATCGAAAGTGACATGTACATAATTACAAGGATTTTCAAATCAAAGTTTAAAAAGTTCATATGCAAAAATACAGTTATGCACTTGAATATTCATATTGCTTTATTTTTCTGCAACGTCTGTTAAACTTTCTGACGCTGTTTTCGGTTTGGTAACAGGAAAAATATCTTTGGTAACAATGATGATGAAAGTTACTGATAACAACATAACGTTGGCTATGCTAGGTCTGAGCAGTAAATGGAAGGCTGACACTAGTGAGACAAAGCCCCCTGGACTCTCTTAGAGCTGGTCCTTGTTCCCTCCCTTGAATGGCTTTATAACTTATGTTTCTTTTTCTTTGGCCTTTGCGAGACATTAAGAAAACTAGAGTCGAGTTCTTGCACATAGGTTTTGCAGGTGGATCACTAGACTAGAAAGGACGAATTATAGAAGTGTTAAAGTACAACATCGTGTGGGGAGAATTGGAATCTGTCAGTATATAATATTTCTGTCTTGGAAATATATGTCCCGTGCTAAAAGTATTCCTTATACCTTTAGCCACGGTTTAATTTTTTTTTATTCCTACAACCTCTTTTGCAAGGGCAGGGTTTCTTGGTTCCATGAAGGTCATGTCTCCTCTATTTTTCTTTCTTCTCTTTTATTTTTTCCTCATTATCATAGAAATAGTTCCAAGGCAGTTTTGCTCTCTTGTAACAAAACACTAAACACCTGTCCCTCTGGATTTGTCACATTTTTGTCTGCAGAGGTATTTTGTACACATTCATTTCATATTTAACCAATGTTTTCTACAGACTGCATGAATTGTCCAGGGAGGATTGTTCAACTCTTAGCAACATGAGTCGTTAGCATGTTTGCACAACGCTTGTAAGCTGCTTCCTATGTAAATGTTACCTGGATGTAGCACCACCCAACTTATGCATTTTGTCTGCACCTGAATCTTAATGTAGGTCCTAATCCTGTACTTTGTTTGTATACGCTGACGAAGGGCCCGAGAATCTGGAAATGCTGCCGAGAGCAGAATGCTACAGACCCGCATCTGCTATATTCTGTTTGTCTATATATTTATTTACCTTAATCTCCGTAGGTTAAAGAAACAATTTTAAGTAGTTTCATGACGTATATCTGCTCATTATGTACTTTTGTTGCTTTCCTCCATTTATGCAAAATTCCATTTATGCCGAGGTACTCATTTCATTTGTATTTGAAATTTAATTTTCAATCGTATCTTATTTATATATATATATATATATATATATATATATATATATATATATATATATATATTATATATATATATATATATATATATATATATATATATATATATATATATATATATAATATATATATATCTACTGCAGCGCATGCAAATTGCATGAAACTTATAAATGACAGATCATATGTTTGCACTTTCACCTGAAATGTATTCTGACCCTTTGCATATTAAGGTTGATTTTCAAGGAAGTACCGCGGAAACTGGACCGGGTGAAAGTCTCGATAGCTTCCTGTTTCACTTTTAATATCGATACTGTGCGCGATTTATTCACCTCTGGTCAGGAATCACGACGTGTCAGTGCTCGTTAGTCTTGAAACAAACTACCTTTCTTCGAGAGAAATGCGGAAATAATTTTGGAAAGTTTTTCCGATAAACACCTGGAGGGGATTAGGGCAATTTCTATTTCAGGGGACCACGTAGCACACTTTTTATTTGAATGCAAGAAAGAGAAACACACGCATGCACGCACGCACATTCTTTCAATGCGAAATTCCTTTTTGGGGTCCCTTCCAAATCTTAAATTACAGGTTCCTGGGGGCTTCGACGTTCGTCGGAGAAAAGCCAGCATTATCCACACAGAGCCCCACCTGAGGGAGTCTAGGATTACATCATTTGCAAGTTGAAGGTAGATAATGCAATGGTAATATTGTCTGGGACGGCTGAGAGTCCCACCCCGCCTCAAGTATCGAAGGGAATAATGTAAGAGGTGTGAATGGTAGGAAGAGGTGTGAATGGTAGGCCCTCGTCGGTCTCAAGTGAGTTCGCGTCTGGGCGTTGTTGCTCTTTGGGCCGTCGTTGGACGACAAGAAGATTCGCCATTATTCATTCATTCTTACTTTTGCTTCTCTGTCCGTTTTTTACGCGACCAAAATGCAAATGTCTTACTCGCTTTTGCTGGAAGAAATGTAAATGTTCATTCCTGTCATCGGGTGTTGAAGCTGGACTTACGTGTTTCTTAACATTGACCTGTTCAGAATTACTTCATGCTTTGTATACAAATGCTGGTAATTTAGCTGTCTGAAAATACTCTGACATTATGTCCGTTACACCATTTCGTCACCATTTATCCTCATGTACTTATTTCAAGAGGCGTATCATATCCTGCCAGTACTTATTTCAAGAGGCGTAACATGTCCTGCCAGTACTTATTTCAAGAGGTGTAACATATCCTGCCAGTACTTATTTCAAGAGGCGTAACATATCCTGCCAGTACTTATTTCAAGATGCATAACATATCCTGCCAGTACTTAATTCAAGTGGCGTAACATATCCTGCCAGTACTTATTTCAAGATGCGTAACATATCCTGGCAGCACTTATTTCAAGACGCGTAACATTTCTTGCCAGTACTTATTTCAAGAGGCATAACATATCCTGCCAGTACTTATTTCAAGAGGCGTAACATATCCTGCCAGTACTTATTTCAAGAGGCGTAACATATCCTGCCAGTACTTATTTCAAGAGGCGTAACATATCCTGCCGGTACTTAATTCCAGTGGCGTAACATATCCTGCCAGTACTTATTTCAAGAGGTGTAACATATCCTGCCAGTACTTATTTCAAGAGGCGTAACATATCCTGCCAGTACTTATTTCAAGAGGCATAACATATCCTGCCAGTACTTATTTCAAGAGGCGTAACATATCCTGCCAGTACTTATTTCAAGAGACGTAACATATCCTGCCAGTACTTATTTCAAGAGGCATAACATATCCTGCCAGTACTTATTTCAAGAGGCGTAACATATCCTGCCAGTACTTATTTCAAGAGACGTAACATATCCTGCCAGTACTTATTTCAAGAGGCATAACATATCCTGCCAGTACTTATTTCAAGAGGCGTAACATATCCTGCCAGTACTTATTTCAAGAGACGTAACATATCCTGCCAGTACTTATTTCAAGAGGCATAACATATCCTGCCAGTACTTATTTCAAGAGGCGTAACATATCCTGCCAGTACTTATTTCAAGAGGCGTAACATATCCTGCCAGTACTTATTTCAAGAGGCATAACATATCCTGCCAGTACTTATTTCAAGAGACGTAACATATTCTGCCAGTACTTATTTCAAGAGGCATAACATATCCTGCCAGTACTTATTTCAAGAGGCGTAACTTATCCTGCCAGTACTTATTTCAAGAGGCGTAACATATCCTGCCAGTACTTATTTCAGGAGACGTAACATATCCTGCTAGTACTTATTTCAAGAGGCTAACATATCCTGCCGGATTTTTATTTTGGATGAGTTTATTCCTTTCTCCTTTCGCGTGTCCTTTATGTGCACATTCACGCTTCATATAAGCATTTGATGTTGGAGAAGTTGAACCTTGTTAAAGTGATTATGAGTATATGTTGGGTACTATCGAAGCACTTCTGAAACAGAAGCTTTTGATAAAAATGTCCACTTAAAGTTGCAAGAACTTAAATCACATATCTCAACGCGGGATTATCATACCGTCGCTGATGTAACATTAACTGTAGTTGAAAACGGGTCAAGACGATAAATGCACATGTTCATTTAATCCTTGTGTAATGATAGGGGGAAATTGACAAGTTAATAGAAAAATTTAACTGGCTGCAAAAGTGTGTGATAAGACTCAGTTTCTTACTGCATTTTATAGACAGGTCGTGTTGTGAATGAGACAGGCAATAAGTCTTGAAAAAGTGTACATGTACTGGGACCCGTCCCATCCCTGCCCCTTCGTGGTCCCTTCCCCAGACTACCTTGTAAAGGTCCCCGCTCGCTCACTGTAATTCTTTGCATGTCCCTCAGTCCATCTTGCTTTGACCATCTTAGTCAGACTTGTTCTTAAAAGGCACCTGAAGAAAACTCTCAAGAGGAATAACTGAATATAGATAAATAATAAAGAGTAAGCCACAGTATGTGTTATGAACTGAATCAAAATAAATGAATTAGTATTCGTGAATGACTACATATTTGCAATAACATTTGTGGCTGTGCCACGGTTTTAGATTACTGACATTCTCATGAGTGTTCTTTCGCTCAATTGTGAGTGATCTCAATATGCCAAGTGTATATATGTCCCATGTTATGTCTGCATATTCCATTTTGCTTTGTGTATCTTACACGAAGATCCGATGTCGTGGCCCGGAGCACAAAGGTCATCAGAAATATCCCCTGATTCACAATGGAGCAAAAGGCTCTCCTGATGTTTACCTAACCTCTCCTTCACGCAAGCAGTGTGTAAACAACTTCAACGTTGTCCTTTTCTGGAGCCATCTTTGACCTCGATATTTCTTTGACAGTTCTTGCATGTTTCTTGCACTTGTTCCATCTGGGGCTTTCACTAATGTATCTGAACGTGTAGCATGGTGATTTAAAGGAGGAGAACAAAATTGCTAGGAGGAGAAATAGAAATATTTTGCATCCTCTCCCCGAAGATTTCTTTCCCTTTTCCCGAATTTATTTGGCTTTTGCCTTTTCGCTGAAGAGGTGCAAACATGCCATCACGACGGAGTATTATACGTTTGCTGTCACACGCTCTTCGCGTTGGGCTTCGTCTTACACGCCTGTGTAAACATGCAGGAAGAGAGGAAGAATCAATGGCCGGGTTGACTCCAGAGGTGCGGTGGAAAGCCGTTGTTTGGTTTTGTGTTTTATGTTGCCTCTCTCTCTCAAGTTTTCCTCTGTTTTTTTGCGGTTCTGACTATTAGGCTTTCTCTCTCTCTCTCTCTCTCTCTCTCTCTCTCTCTCTCTCTCTCTCTCTCTCTCTCTCTCTGTTCGTTTTGATAATTTTTATTGGAGTTATTTCCATTTATTTCAAAAAGAATTTATTCCTCTCTGTTTTCTGGTATTTGATTGAGACGTTTTTAATTATTCATTATAAATAGTTTTTCGTCTCGTTACCCTCATATCCAAGTACTTCTTTTCCAGCAGACTGAAATACATTCTTGAGGTTAAACCAGTCTTCTCTCTCTCTCTCTCTCTCTCTCTCTCTCTCTCTCTCTCTCTCTCTCTCTCTCTCTCTCTCTCTCTCTCTCCTGTGTGTGCTTGTGTGTGTTACAAACCCACACTCGCGCGCGCAAACCAACTCTATTATATCGTAAAATCTAGTTTGACATTCTTATTTGAACTGAAATTTTTAGCGGTTTAGTTGGACGTTGTAATATTTCTCAAGGAACATATTTCCATTTGTTCATTGAATGAGCACATAAAGTTTCATCGTCATTGATTACTTACATACTTTATGGACATGCTATTACCTGGTATTAGGAAGCAGGAATTCAGTCAATTGGGAGAGTATATATTTGTAATTGTTAGCATCAGTGACATTACCAATAAAGTTCATGGAATTGATTTTCCTTGGGCCCTATTTGCAGTTGATAATGAACATTCTCGGACCCTGTGTTTTGCATACTGCTGCAGCAGCAATAAGTGTCGGATGGAAATTACAGCTACTATTTCACCCGGCTATCGGCAGTGTTCTGATACTTAGCGGACTACATCGCTTCGAAGATTGCAGTGCGTGATGTTTTTCTTTCGTCAATGGCCATACCGCTGAACTTAATCATGCTGGTATGCGGGCATTCTGTGAAGGGCGTTTATCCGTTGTAACTTTGGCGGAAACAAAAAATGTACCGTCGTGAATAATGCTTGGAAATGGACTCTGTCTCACATTTCCAGAGAAGCGAGGCTGGGGGGCGTGGCGGAGTGAAAAATTGGGCAGAGGCGCTTGTTGCGGGAGGCGAAGGAGCTGCAGAAGGGAAGGGTATAGAAGTAAAACGGTCTTGTCTTTGAAAATAAACTGCAGATTATCGATGTAAAAGATTGATGGTTATAATTACAGAAGTTTTAGTTACTAATATCCGACAATTAAATTTTTGAAGCCGGAGAGAGCTGACATTATTTTTCCCCAATGGTACTTTTTCTAGAGATAGAGGGATAGAGGAGGAGGGTAGGGGCAGTGGGAGAGTGTCAGTTGGCGACCATTATACCAAAATACCTACAGTAAAACCTAACTTGACGACTGATTAAGGTATGTAAATTTAATCGGTCAGATCGCCTTTGGTCTTAAAGGCCCACTCAGCCTAAATGAGTCCAAAGATGACCTGGAAGATAAAAGCCTCGTAGAAAGGGAGCCAAGAGAGAAATGCGAGATGAAGGAGAGGTTGATGTCAGGAACGTAATGATGGGATGGTCACCTGTTAATGAAAATTAACGTCTGGTAATTACGGCATCCTTGGGCACCCCTGTAACCGTCTCGATTGGCGGATGACCTGGCAACTCTCTCTCTCTCTCTCTCTCTCTCTCTCTCTCTCTCTCTCTCTCTCAGAACTATATTTTGTATTGGTCTCCTTTAGGTTGTTACTATATATGGTTGACCTTCCTCGAGTTGTTCATTTCTCATATCACCGATGGATTTGGCAGGGCCGAGACGACAGTAGTGTTTAAGTATCATTATAAACATAACGATGAAAAATACCACCAGGGCGTGGTTAGAGCTTATCAGTAATTAAAAAAGAAGGGTGTTAGACTGCTGATAACCATCTCGAATCTCCTCTAATTGGCTGTTATAGGTCGACAGCTCCTTATTGAGTCCAATCGCCCAAACCCCCCACCCCCACCCCCTCCCTCACTTGACGTCATTCAAGTCAAACTCAAGGACGAGTTACGGAAATTATCGACATCACGTCTTTATATATATAAATAAATGAATTTCATCTTAAGTTCTTGGTATCCAGTAAATAATGTGGAGGCTGCAAGTGAGCCAGAAATGCCACCTCTTTTTGATAAGTATTTCCTGATCATATTTATATATATATATATATATATATATATATATATATATATATATATGTGTGTGTGTGTGTGTGTGTGTGTGTGTGTGTGTGTGTTGTGTGTGTGTAAAAAGCTGAGAAGTTAAAGTCGTCTGTTGATCGTTGTTTCTAAAGCAAAGGCTCAAGTTCGAAACTTGGCCGGGTCAGAAGCGATTATCAGTTATAAATCCCTTTAGGTGTAAGCTATTCCCAAGATGTAGTGAATTCGATATCAAACGATACGTGTGACTTACGTCTTCTGATCATGAAATTAAGCTTAGATGTGTATGTTTGTATATATATATATATATATATATATATATATATATATATATATATATATATATATATATATATATATATATATATATATATACACACATATATGTATATATATAAACAGATTTTAATTTTTCCTTACAACTCTTACTCTGTAATTATTTTATCATCATTGTTGTTATTATTAGAGTAAGTTATTCTAGTTAGCGTCCTAGAGACCAAAATCGAATTTTTCGTTTTTTAATTTTGTCCATTAAAAGGTTTTCATGAATTTCGGACATATCGGTGTGAATTGTTCTCCTAGATGATTAGTAATTGCAAGTACATATGATGAAATCCAGATAATCGGTATGTATATTATATATATATATATATATATATATATATATATATATATATATATATATATATATATATGTATGTATGGATGTACGTATATGTATATATTTATACACATATATGTATGTGTATATATATATATATATATATATATATATATATATATATATATATATATATATATATATATATATATATATATATATCGTTTGTGGACAAGATATTCTACAGCTTCGCTTCTCCTTGTTCTCATTCCAAGGGGGAAACATAACTTATATATTCTTTAGTATTTGAAAGATTATTTTCTCCTACCAAGTGGCTGCCGTGATAAATCAGTGATCTCAGTAATTTACCTTTTTTTTTTTTTTTTTGTCTGAACCCCGATAAAACCAAAGATTGGGCTCAGGCTATTTTGATGGGCGAAAGAAAGGCATGATTTTCCCTTTTCAATGCTGACAGAGAGCAATGCAAGATCTTCAGTGACAAGATTGTGGATGTACATTTTTATTCTTGATACAATGGAACAGAAAGGAGAAGAAAAAAGTGGGTAAATGCTGCATATGCATTTTTAAAATTTACCAGTAGGTCTGATTGATAGCAGGAAGATTGGAATGTATGATGTACAAGAGGCACTGGTGGATTTTTTCCCCTTTTGAAGATGAAATGTTTAGGAAAGCGTGAGAACTGGGGAGGATTCTGGTGTGTAAATAGAATAACCTTAGAAAGAATTTGCTTCTTTCCTTCTTTTTTACTCGATGATGGAATCAAGATGTAGGAAAAGCTGAATATACATTTGCGTGTCTTTTGTAGTCACAGAAGAAACTGTTTACTGATAACAAAGTGGTGCTTTTCAGGTAGAATAATGTTATTTACAGTGAGAAGGAGTTATGAAGTGCTTCTGCAGTTAGACAAAGTTGACGCATCGTGATGTGTAATCTATGGATAGGAAAACGAAAAAGCAAATAACAAAAAAAAAATGCTCGGAAGACAGAGATATAACTGTTGCAGACGCCAATGTAAGTCATGATTTAGGTACGGTAGATGAAGCCCTAATATTTTGTTGTGTCACTTTTTCCCTTGGATATAACCCAAGATATTATTTAAATAGGAGGCAGACTCTTCCCTGGAGTGGTTACTAGAGAAATGGGCAGACTCTGCACTGACTGGACTACATTTATAATATTGTAAATAAATGTTTCTCTTTGTTGTTCTCGACTGTTTGCTGAGAGAAAAACTGACACTGGTATTTATGTAGCCCATCACTTTATGATATGATGTTCTTTTGGAGAGTGGAGAACTTACTGTATACTGTATGCAGCTGATGAATGAAATTATTCATGTCCACTGAATAAGTCGAGTCCCACGCTTTCTGTCGTAGCGCAGGTGTCAACTCGCAGATTACAAACCGGGGGACCCGTATTCGATACGTTGACCGCACGAGGAAGGACGAATGGACGCAATCTTTAATGTCCAGTAGGCCTCTGTTGACCAAAGCAGTGAAATAGGTGTCTAGCTCGTAGTCGGCTGTTGTGGGTCGCAGCTGGGAAGGAGGGAAAGATAAAGAGGAGATAGAAAAACACCAGACATGTGTTCCGTCAACATATATATCATAAAAACGGGATAGCTTCCAGTAGGTAATCCTTATCCCATTGGTGTAACTATTCATAAGATGATAATCTCTGTATCGGTTGTAGCATTAGATTTCCCAGTTGGTAGATTTGTATCTTTTAGAAGTCAGTTGAAAGAAATGACCTGTTTAGGTGTTAACACCATACCCTATTTGCATAGTTACGTGTACTGTTTAGTCGACAAACTTTCGATAAGTAATAAATTAACAGCTTTATGGTGATGGGACCAACCATTTAAAATATTCTTGCAAAGAGCATCATTATGCGAGTGCGAAAAGAAACGTTCTTTTCTCCCGCTTCTGATGTTGAAAGCTTTTGAAAGAGGTGTAATGGAGAAGGCATGTGTTCACGACCCAGCCTATGGGCATAAGCTACCAAGAGTGAGAAAGATCTCTCCGAAGGTAAGAGTTCTAGGGGCAGAACTAGAGGAGAGAAAGGGAGGAAACGGGTGGGTATTGGCTCCCCGAGGGACGACGAGAGGCGATGCCCCTGACTGGAGGGGCATGAGTTTGTTGGCCATCTAATTTCCAGTGGGTACTCCGCGGTCCTAACGCAACACCCATAATTCATAAGCGCTGTGACCTAGGTCTGCTTACGACTGACCAAGGCTGAGTGTCGGTTTACCTGTCGAACTTCTCACGGGAATAGATTTCTCCGGCTGGCCGAAATGTTGATGATTCCGATCCGTTACAAGATTATCGTGACTTGGGTCTCCGTCAGGAGTTTCCAAAGCATTCATTTCAAGGCTAGAAGTCTCATTTATACGTAAGGTCTCCCATTACTTTGATCGTTGTATGTTTTTCCTGACAGTTCTTAACATTATTAAATATATAATATTGCACACATCAGCTACTGTGACAACAAATTTTAAGAATTTTAACCGTAATTACAGCGTAAGTTTTTAGAGTATTCTTTCATATTGAGCAGTTAAGTGATATTTCTAGCAACGATTAGATCTGAAGTCAAAAGACGGGGCAAATTACTGTTATGAAATTTTTATTTTTGGCAGCTTCACGTAAACGTTGAAGTGATTTCTGAAAAATAACCTTCCACCTCTTCGCGAGTCAAAACATTAAATTTTTACGCATCATCTCACGAAATGAAGACCTTTTATGAGGAGAGCCTCTCTCTTCTTGTGAAAAGAATTTTCCAGTATTCACGTACACTTATATTTTGATGAAAAATAATATATGTAATATATTTGTTAGTGGCCGTTGGCGTATGTGTACACTTTTTGATACGAAGCTGTATTATTATCATGAAGCAGTTGCTTTGTTGGCCTCTGAATATGACAAACTTTATTTTTTACTATTTCATAAATTTGTTACAATAAATACAAACACGTCAGATTCTTAAAGTCGAGAAAGGCTGCCTCTGCATGACTTAGTTGCTAATATATGTCCAATCCATTTCTCTATGCAACTGAAACTGATTGCGTGTTTTTAGAGTGACATGACATACCAAAGTTAGGGGTGAAAAAATCTATTCTGTTTTATGCTTAGTTCATGTTCTTTCTCGACTGAGAGATCAAACTTTTACGGTTAATATTAGCTGCATTGTTCTAATAAATACACTAATTTAGTTTGTTACTTACACTTACTTACTTTTCAGACAGAAATTAAAACCGTAATTTGATGTGTCAGCAAAATTCATGGATGACCTCAGCTGTGCCTATTTGTGCCACTCAGCTTCCCCGAGTGGGCGTCTCTTTTTCGAAAAACTCTCGAAATTATATAGATTCCTCAGAACGTATCTCGCTAGACAATTGTTATATTAAAAGATTATTTGTGCTGCCCGCTCAGTTTGTATAGGAATTTATTGGCATTTCATTTGCCGCAGTTTCAGATTTCGTTTACTAACGAAATATCTTTTTCTTTCAGGTGAGGTGCCTATTTTGTGAGAAGCCTGGCGAGTGAAGGTAAGGTTTTTTTCTTCTTTGTCAGTAGGAAGCACGACTAAATTATATTATTATGCAGACACCATAACCTTTTCACGAAGTAGTTTGTTAGATAATTCATTCGCCTTAAAAATTTGCATCCGTGCGTGAATGAAAGAGAGAAAGTTAGGTAGATGAATTTTGATTTCATAATAATTTATACCTGTGGATTTACGTTTGCCCAAGCAGTCGACTGCAGTGGACCTCAGCCTGTGGTGCAGAGAGAGAGAGAGAGAGAGAGAGAGAGAGAGAGAGAGAGAGAGAGAGAGGAAAAATTGACATATGTGAGTAATCAGTCCTCGTCAAAGTATGGAGACCACAGCACGACGTAAACGAGAGAATCAAGGTGGAAGCTGATAAGATGAATTGTTCGAGTGGTATATATGAAACAAGGAGAGTTGAAAGGGTGAGAAATGTAGTTACTAAGAAGATAAGGTAAAATAGGTTAGCATGAGTGAAAAAATTGAAGTGTTGTTGGTATTCAGTTTGGCTGAAGAACACGGAGGACGATAGACTGGCGAAAACGATGTATAATTCGAAAGTCATGGAAGAGAAGAGAAGAAGAGTGAAAAGGTTCTGGCTAGATGGAGTGTCAGAAGTGATGAAACAAAAGGTCTTAATTAGCAGAGCGTGGCACTGTGAGTGTGCTGGTTGGTAGACCCGCTGTAAATGAGCTTTCGGTATACAGTAGATGTATGAAGATATTAATGCAGTGGATATTTTTTTGCTCTGGGTTTCTTACTTGAATCTGTTCTTCATTGATGTATGGATGAACATAGCAGTGACCGTCTTGTAGCTGATTTATATTGAGGGGAAACGGTGTCTGCGTAATTAACAAAGTCTGTCGCCCAGATTTTGCGTTAATTTCATGATGGTTGATTTTCAGGTGGAAACTGGTTGAAAACACTGGAGGAAAAAATGTATATATATATATACATATATATATGTGTATATATACATATATATATATGTACATATATATATATATATATTATATTTATAGTATGTATAGATATGTGTATATGTGTATATAGCAACACGTTTGATACCTGAATGTTGGTAAAATTCTCCTGACATATTCGTCTTCATGGTATTCATGTTAAAAATCACCTTATTTTTAATGTTATTTCATACAGCTGAGAATGCCAAACATTGCCTGTAAAGATCCACTTTTTATGCTATTTATTGCTACATATGATGTTTGTAAGTGCATATAATAAGTCTTAAGAAAACTACCTTTAAGACGTGGTAAATGGCATATAGCATAATTATGAAGAAAGTTTCTTTTCCTCATAATTTCTGATGAGGGCTAAATAAAAATTCTGCCTCTAAATGGCTCAGGTTCTTCAGTTCACCTCCACACTCTTCAGCATTTCCTTTCCATCCGCGAAGAGTAAAGAAAGAAAAGAAAGAACGAGAGGGAGAGAACTACATAATTAATGCCTCGTGTGATATCTTCTCCATTTCCCGGGGCTTCACGAGTCGCTGTAGAAAAGCGATAAGGATTAAGGGTAAAGGATGGCCGCTTGGAGCGACCGTTGCCGAAAAACTTTTGTTTCACCGTCCAGGCCGAAGTTACGATAAGAGACGGCTCGGCATCCATCAGCGTTCGCAGAGAAGACGAACGGTTTTCGCCCTTACGATTAGTCTCAATGAGACTCATTACCTGAGAGCCAGGCCAGCCAACTCTGACCTCTAAAGACCTACGAGATAAAGCCGATTACTGTGACCTTTGCCATATAGCTCTAACAACAGGATCTGTACTGCTTCCTACCTACCTATCTTCTCGTCATGTGGCTGCTGATTTGCATGGGAATGCCATGCTTATAACACACACCCTTGGAAAAATGTGGATGAAAAATACGATCGTTATGTTTCCGTGGGGCTGGGACTCGAAGGGGAAGGAAGGGTGGGGTTGATGCTGAAGAAAGCGGATGGCGCTCGCGGGGTGGTTTGTGGATGGGTGGGAAAAATAACGTGTGAACTTGCAAGTAGTCAACATATAAGAATTTAGAGTTTTACCCTGATCTGTAAAGGGCAGAAAAGGAGTTCCCACTACTGGTTCAAGAAACTAGGCCATATTTGTGTATAGTTATTAGAGCATAAAGTTATCTTCTTCTTTTTCTTTCACAAGGAAGTTTCTCATCGTTATATTGAGCCGGTGTTCTAAGAGACCTTGAAGCCTCGGGTAGACGAATGGTCGCTACTTGTGGGAGAGTCATTTGGCCTTGGCCGGAGCACACGGAGGTTATCATTAAGAACCATATAGGCACTAACCCCCTGTAGGGTCACTGCAGGCATGGGCTGCCCCTTTGGCACAGGTGGGTCGTAACCTATTAGAAAATCACTATAGATACGCTTAATCGGTAGAGGGCTGTAGTGTGACCTCCTGCGGTACTCTGCGGCCGAGGTCGGATTTAATGTGGAACATGTTTCGTGGAAAAAATAATTACCGGTGAGAGGAGAACGTTATGAGCTCTTAGTGTTGAAGAAATAGGTGTGGCAGGGTCACTCTGGCAGACGAAATTTACATGGGAATATTTTATGTGGACGGGCCTTTTCGAAAGCTGTGTGCAGGCGCGCTTATTGCAGAAAATAACCCGTTGGTTTTCTTAATTTCTAATTGGTCAGGTTTTTGCTGCTCAAGAAAGATTAGCATTTGAATGGCAGCTTTATTTTATTTAGTTTTTAAGAATGTGTTGGCTCGTAAAATTGAAATATTCACTTATAATTTTTCTCTCTCTCTCTCTCTCTCTCTCTCTCTCTCTCTCTCTCTCTCTCTCTCTCTCTCTCTCTCTCTCTCTCTCTCTCGCTTCATATTTTAAGTTAAGACATTTTTCACTGTCGGCCCACAAAAACAAATCATTGGCTAATATACCGTTCCAGGCTCATTCATCAAGATTAGGTACAAATCTGAGTCGCATTCCCAAACCTTCGAGTATTATTCTTACTTAACCCACAAAGGCTAATTAACCGCGACGCGATTAACTATTCTACAAATGGCTTTTGTGGGCGCCGAGAAAGACTTGTTGGACCGACGTCAGCAGAATCAAATGGAACCGTTTATCTCGTTTGTATGTGAGAGACACGTCGGGTCTTTCAGCGATTTCAAGTTGTCGGGTATGTCTCTGGCTTCGTTACCGGCGACCCACGCCCATGAAGAGGGTCTTAATTAGGTGATTACACCTTCACAGATGCGACTTCGATTCTCGTTTGTGAATTGCTGCCTCGGAGCTTCGTACGTTTAGCCTATTGACGTCATTCAGGGATTGTGTTCTTAATGCCAAATAAACGAGATGGCAGCATTCAAACCTTTCATAATTGCGTGATCTTGGCCAACGAAAAAGTTTTTTTTTTATCGGTTGTCTTTGACGGTATCACAGAAAATAATACAAAGCATAGCTGTAGATTCAAGTAAATGTATTGCATAAAGTATTCAATGTGTTGAGTTATACCCCTAAATGTAGAAAATGAGATATGATTATAATTATTCATGTCATATTTCCAGTGTACGACCTGTTTATATTTAAATATGGTGCCTCGGGGCAATAAGAAATGAATCAGATAAAAAATTTAGGGAAAAAATTTTTTCATTCCTGTCTCTTATCACCGGCGGATAATGATAAGAGTAAAAAAGGTAAAGCTCTCAGTATTTTAAGTATTTAAGAGAGAAATGTGACCTATGCATTGATTACCAAACTTTCAAGTAACGTCTTGCGTATTCCAAACTGAAAACACTATTTAGATTAATCTATCTCTTGTTGTGGTGAAATTCAACGGCATCCTAAGAATCAGAATAGAGGTATTTCCGTGAACCTTCGTGCTAGGTTAGGCATTCGTTGCGCAAGTAATGTCGGTTATCTTTGTAGACTAGTGGTCAAAATCATTTAAAGAAAATTAGGAGGAATGGTGACTGGTATACCCCTCTGGATATGAGGAGGAATGCTACATTGTTAACGCCTAGTAGTGATGAAAAACTAAAACAGGATCAGACTTATATAACCTCCAGAATCATAGGAGTTTGCCTCTCTCTCTCTCTCTCTCTCTCTCTCTCTCTCTCTCTCTCTCTCTCTCTCTCTCTCTCTCTCTCTAAGATGATGAATGACGCAAGGCCTTGCTTCGACCCAGTCACATACCAAGAGATATGCTACAGATGTTGATTTTTTTTTTTTTTTATTCTGTTACCAGTTTGGCATGATATTCACATAACCTCTATTTATACGCTACTTCGCGTGGCATCTTTTCATTTCAAATGTTGAATATTTTTTAATTCAAAAGTGAAATGTTTTAATTTAATTGTGTTTATGAATAGTAGGCATGAACTGATTGATGTACAAAACCATTGCTAGCGCAATAACAAAGGCCCATAGCAGAGTACAAATTTTAAGTTTTAGGAAGAAATAAAACTGATAGAGTTATGCGTTTGTACTTAGGAATGACCTGCAGCTATACTTTCCTTTCGTGGTATGATTGTCTTACAGGTTGGGAGTTACTGTTGTGTTGAGGCGTATTACTCTCTCAAGAGTGCACTGAGTACTCTGTGTGAATATTCTTTTTATATCTAGTACATTCATTTCGAGTTATCAGTGTGATTTAAATTACTGATGAATTATTTGTGTGAAGGCGAAGAACGATTTTGGAAGTCCCGTAGATTTTTTTATGCCCCCTTATTCATTGAATGAATATAGAGAGAAAAGTTTGATACTTTCCAAATATAAATGATTGCTTAAACGGTGGCTCATTCAATAAACTCCTCCAACCATTTCCTTTCATTCAGTTACTTTCTTGTTTATTGATGGGTGGTGGTCATTGCTGATTTAATGAAGTAGAATTCGTCGGAAGGTATTTTCGTTGCTTTCTTCCAGGTTTCCATGAAATGGAACATATGGTCAGTGTTGTCAATGCTGGTGAAACTGTCACAATAAATAAATAAACAAAATTGTATTCAGGGTCAGTCAATGGAATCTTCCTTTTAAAAAGATAGAAGGTTATCTAGTGCACCAGAAACTCCGTGTTAATTCTTTACGAATGCAGGTATTCTAGAGGTGACGCTGGAAAAATTCAGAATGAACCTTTCTGATGATGGGCAGAATGCGAATTAGGATATGATGTGAATTTAATGTTTTGTCTGTCATAAGCGCTGCTGTGTCAGTGCTTGATGTTATTTTGAGTCGAGCAGGAAATATTCTTATTCACAACTGACGTTTCCTATTACCATATTTATATTTGCTCTTATTCGTAGGTGCAAACGGTGGGGTGTCCTTTGAGTCATGATGGTCTTTCCGTAGGTTGATTCTTCTTATTTTTCCTTCCGCGTTTTTTTCTTGTTTGCAGCCATGTGGTCATGAATTATGTATTCAAATGCAAGTTGTGATAGACAATGCAGTATTTGCTTAATTTTTGGCAAGTGTCTTAAGTTTATAAGGTTTTGACTTTTCGTAAGAGTTTTGAACTAATCTTAAAATTGTGTTAGGATAATCAGCAAGATAAGGAAAGATCGTTTTATGGGTTTTGATAATGCCTTAAAATGAAAAGGAATATATTTTCATGGTGAATCACGATTCAAATAGAGTTCATAATAACTGTAGCAAGTAGGAAATCTACGATGCTGCCCAAGAACCGAAGCGGATCCGACGAAATAAAGCATCGTCACGGCCTCTTGCCCATTGCAGAGCAAAGTAATCCCACTGTGCAATGAATAATGACTTCTCTTAAGCAAGACTTCGGTAAGAATAGCTTAGGTCTCTCTCTCCCTCTATCTCTCTCTCTCTTGGGCCCCTAGTGGATTATGACCCTGTGGCCTCATCGCTCTCATTTGTGTGGGAAGACGGACGGGCTGTAAGCATGTTGCAAATGACCCCTTTGCCCATAGAGATTTCCCCTTCAACTCCCTCTATTTTTTTACACATCGCGAGCCATTCAACGCTAAGCTCCTTGCACTCCATCATCCTTCACTACTGGATTTTGTTCATGAGTGCCCTCATTCAACATGGCCGCCATTCATCTCCCGCTACAGTTTTTTTTTTCTTATATTACGCTCGGCTGCCTTTCATCTTGGTCCTCGTCATTTGTATTGATCAGGGCAAACAAAACGCCGTAATGAATGCGTTCCTATCTTAGATTATATACTCTCTCGAGCCCTTGTTTATCATGGTGCTGCTAAGATAGGAGGAAATCTCAACTCTGTGGGAATGAAGATGTTAGCCGCGGGTCTTCTGGAAGTCAGTCTTTGTCAAGTATTTGTACACAAGTTTAGACTGAATTCTTGAAAAATACAAAAAGGTAGAAATCCGTGATGGCTGGAATAGAAATGGGAGTCATTCCTTATTAGATTATTATAGCGTAGGCAAAATGGGAAAAGTTATTATTATTATTATTATTATTATTATTATTATTATTATTATTATTATTATTATTATTATTATTATTATTATTATTATTATTATTATCCGAGGTGGACAAACGTTCATACTGAACAATCCTAACAAACTACAAAACAGTCTCCAACGGATAGGAAGTCCACGTGTGAAAATAAAAGAAACGTAATCAGAAAAAATAACAGATGAATAAAGGTAAATAAACAACCAAATATAACTGTGGAAATAAGAAGTAATATTAGTCAGAGAAGTAGGTCAGTTACACATGATTCTTTTAAATATTACATTACAGCTTTTCTTCAAGAACATGCCGAAGGTGATATTGACCTAGTTGGGGGAATTTTTCAAATTATAGTAATTGTTTTACTTTGGTCTCCTTGTATTTGGTTCGTATCACGAATATATATTGAAGGCTAAGTGGCTATTTGCTTTTATGCATTGCATTTAAGAGGCAATTTATGAACTTGTGACGCTTTAGGCAATTATTCGTTGTTAGATGATGATGTTGACGATGATGATGAATATTATTATTATTATTATTATTATTATTATTATTATTATTATTATTATTATTAAGCGAACCAAAAGTTCAAGAATTTGCTGAGCAATCTTCAGCGGAATGAAGTACCTTTTTGTGACAGGAGAAAATTAAAATAAAGAAGTATATGGAATTGAAACTGAAAATAAAATATATAAAATCAAATAAAAATTATTGATATTAAGTATTTTATAAAACTGGACGAATGATTAGTTCATATCGTTACTCCCTCTTACCGATTTTAAAAACTATGTGTAAGATAGCGATGAGATGTCCACAAAAGCATCATGTAAGCGATAAATATTTCGCTCTGTATATTTTCATTAATTTTAATGTGTATCTCGCCAATAGAATGTATCTGTTACCTTTTCCTTATATGTCCGTTCAAATTAGGATATATGTTGTTTCTTTACGTGTACTGTACAATAGATGCCTAACCTTTGACATAACCCTGTCGTGATTTTCAATTTAAATATTTTTGGGAACTGAAGCATATTCTTAACTCTAATCTGTTTAAGGAAACTTACTTTCAATATGATTTGAGTGTTACTTATGAATTCAATATTTTTTCATCTTTTCCGTCATTTTTCATTCTAGTCAGAAAGTTTATCTCAAAGGTATGTCGTTTCGTGCCTTACCCCTAGAACAGGTGCCCCTCCTTCTGATATGATCTTTAGCGCCATTTTCATGATTTAATCTTTAGACATTTTAAGACATTTGCCGTTAATACGACCTGAGAGTTACTTAGGCTTTCAATGGCGCTATTCTTCAGCCATTTACCTTCTTCAAGAGGCAGCGTAGCGACGGCTGAAAAGAAAAGGCTCATTTCGTGAATACTATGCTTTTAAAATCGCCGATTCAAAGTTGTGCTTGTGTGCACAAGCACAAACGATGCTTCCGCGAGAGAGAGCGCGCGCGCAAAGTGTAAGGAAAGGAAAAAGCAGGGTAGATCGTGCAGGCAGAGTATCATAACTTATACTCATTGAATTAGAATGTTTGGTAAAAGCGAACTTTCTGCATCTTGTCACGACCCTCTGGTGCGCAGCCTTGTCTTGAGATTGCAGAGCGGGATGTAAAATCAGAACTCACGATGGAGTGTCTGGCCTGTTATCTTCTTCCCATCTCTGCATCTTTTGGCTTCCTCCTCCTCGTCCTCCTCCTCCTCCTCCTCCTCCTCCTCCTCCTCCTCCTCCTCCTCCTCCTCCTCCTCCTCCTCCTCCATGCCGTTTTTCATTCGTTCTCCTCCTCCCGTTTTTTTAGATTACTTTATCAGAGAATCTATAATGTAGAGAAACCTTTCTTTTACGTCATATGTTTTGGGTGTAAATATTAATAATCTGCTAATAAGCAAAACTGAAGTCAAAAGGAAATTGTACAGATTAATGAACTCAGGAGAGAAATGGGAAGTGTCAGTAATAACAAACTTATTGACTGCAAAGAAAATTTTAGTTCGTGTAACTAAGTTTTGTACAGCTGCAAGAAATTTTAGATTATTGGTGTTGGCTGATTTTATCAGGTCGTTAGACACATTGGAGAAGTTTTTTTTTTTTACCATTACTTATATTTTTTGTATACGTTTTTTTTTGTATATGAATGAAGTTTTGAAATTTAAAATTTGAATGATTATTTCTGCCATTTTCTGTAACTACCTTGCAATGAGGTTTCTGTAACCTTTAACGTATTTCGTCCTTGGATCCAGTGCTTAATTTTTTTTTATCACTTTTTAACTTCCTTTTACTTAAGAAAAATTATTCTAAAAGCTGAAAGATTTCTCATTTTTGAATTATAAGGCATTACGAAAGTTGTGGTCTAATAAATAAACTAATCTAATACCTTTGCCTTGAAAAAAAATATACGTATTTTCTACAACTACAGCTATTTCTGAGGTCTTTGTAAACAGAAAAATTTTGTGGATTTTACTATATAAAAGCACAGTTTTACATCCTTGAAATTATATTGCGTAATTCCAAGGTTAACATCTTACGAGGAAACCGTATGACTTCTTGTGCTTCTTAAAATAATAAATAGAAGCATAATGAAGGAGTTTTCCATAATGCAGAAGGCTTAAGTGGTCTCAGAAATAACAAGTTTTTTTTTTGTTTTATTTGTGCGTCATTTATTTACTCTTACTTTGCAACTTGCACTTCGGTTCTTTTTACTTGTTCCTCTTGTCTTTCTTCTCCAGGACTTTCAGCGTGTGCTTTATCTCTTTCCCCTGTAACCTCTTATCTTGTGTTTCATATCTCTCCTCTCTAGCCATTCAACTTGTTTGTCATTTCTTTCCTTCCTAAGCCTTACAATTTGTACTCCATTTCTTTATTCTCCAGCCTCTCAACTTGTGTTTCACGTCTTCTCCCTCCAGCCTTTCAATTTGCGTCTCATTTCT
>NC_089787.1:39519906-39529906 GCF_040412425.1 Macrobrachium rosenbergii
TAAATAAATAATGGTTCTGAGAACAACAACCGGTTTCCATTTTTATGCATTAATACCTTGTCTGGCCTCAACTGATAGATAATGTTCTTGCGTGTTGTGGCCGTTTTACCGTGTTTCCTCGGATACCTTTCATCAGTCAAGTAAAACATGAAAGTGTGGGGATATATTCAATAAGCCACACGCTTTTTAGCACTGAAATTGAATACTGCCATTTTCATATTCAGTCGGTCGATGTCTTAATTCTTTCGTGATGCCGTTTCTACCTATCTTTTTCCTTTTTTTTTTTTGTTTTTGCCTCTGCCTTCAGAGGGAAGAGTGGGTTATGTTTTCAGCTGTTTCTGAGCCTGTGCATGGATGTATGAATTGGCAAGATATTTTAGGAAAGGGTGAACTGATAGGAATAAAACTTGACAGTTATATTCATAAGGTGAATGGAGATTAGTAGCTTTAGGGAGATAAGTCATCAGAATTGTAAAAGATAATGATTTCCACAGTTCATATTATTAGCATATTTTGTATAGCGTATGGTTTTTTTTTAAATATATTTACTCATTCATCAGTACCAGGTCATTTACTCAGTGCTGAGTGGTTTAGCAGAGGTATGGTTTCTACTGTATGTCACGTTTATTTTTAATGTTGCAAAGCCCTCCGGAAATTGTATAAGGTGAGTTGTTTGACTTTCTCCTTTACATTACAAACTTATTTTAATATTCATTTTTTATCATTATTGTTTGAAGACGAGGTAAAAGTTGCAACGGCAGCTTGTGGTGGAGGTAAATGATTTAATGTTTTGATCACAATAAGAATTGTTAAATATTGAGAAATGCTAAATATGTTGCTTATTGCAAAATCTCTCTCTCTCTCTCTCTCTCTCTCTCTCTCTCTCTCTCTCTAATATATATATATATATATATATATATATATATATATATATATATATATATATATATATATATATATATATATATATATATATATATATATATATATATATATATATGACTTTTTATCACATCACCGTGATTCATATACAATCAGTAAGCTACAAACGTCCTTTAATATCCAATTCGCTTTACCTCGGAAATAATATATTTTCATATATGTTACCGAAGGGAAATTTTTTAGTTGATAATAAGTTCGTCGTCCCGAACCAGCGAAGGACAAGAACTCAGGACTACAGTGGACGCATTATGCATATATATGTTCCTATATCTCGGTATGTACTTGTTGGATTTGATTGATGATTTTGCCTAAGTTTTATCTCTTAGTCGTGGATCCTTGCCAAGGAAAGCTTAGTTGTCCTACGGATTCTTTACCAACTTATAACAAGCGCAATCGAGTTTTCTGCACGGCGTATAATCAAGGCCACCGAAAATAGATCTATCTTTCGGTGGTCTCGCTATAATGCTGTATGGGCCGTGGCCCATGAAACTTTAACCACGGCCCGGTGGTGGCATATCCTATATCGCTTCCAGAAGTACGATCATGGCTAACTTTAACCTTAAATAAAATAAAAACTACTGAGACTAGATGGCTGCAATTTGGTATGTTTGATGATTGGAGGGTGGATGATCAACATACCAATTTGCAGCCCTCTAGCCTCGGTAGTTTTTAGGATCTGAGGGCGGACAGAAAAAGTGCGGATAGAAAAAAGTGCGAACAGAAAAAGTATGGACAGAATAAAGTGCGGACGGACAGACAAAGCCGGCACAATAGTTTTCTCTTACAGAAAACTAAAAACGCATGCGATGGAGTTCGGGAATCACGTTGCACTGATGATTCTTGAAAGATACCCAAGCAGGGATTGCTTCCAAGACAGTAAGTAACATGCAATAAGCGTCAGGTAAAGGGAAATCATCTTTCAAGTTTAGGGCTGAGGTCGGTTTGTACACTCAGGTACTAAAATAGTAACCGCCAGACCTGTGTGGTTAGGGTTTGCGGTAGGATAAGTAGATGAACGACCATCCTGTTGGTAGCAGATTCTTCTGCGTGCTCGAAAGTGTATAAGGTAATTGTATTTTCCACAAGGCGAAAATAATTGTTCACAAAGTTAACCCCCCTACTGAAATTCTACACAATGATTAAAGAAATTAAAATGACCCCTGCATATGCAAAGTTAACTAGCTTTTTTTTTTTTTTTTTAAGAAGGTCCAATCGTACAAATATGTAAAGGATTCTTTTTCCGTGCGATAAAGAATACCATTTTGTGCAAGCAAGATTTACTTATTTTTTGAAGTTGGTCCCCACACTGAAGCACCGGTATTTTTATTCCACGATATGCGAAAACGAAACGCTTCTCCTCTCCTGGGCGTGGAAAGGTAACTTGCTTTTGGAAAACGTTCGCAACGAACTGAATAAAAATAAATTCCGCCTCTTGCCGCTCGGTGTCTGCATTCGAGTCCCTTTAGCCCAAAAGCAGACAAACATGAAGTTCTGCGGAAAACCAAGCAATAAAGCACCATGTTTGCAAAAGACTGCAGGCGAGATGAAGCCGGTTAATCCATTATGCACGCTAGGAAATTGTGTGAAAATTGCTAGTTATCCGGTCGAAGTTGTAGGTAGAAACTGCAGTGCACCGCCATTTTAGGATATTTGTTTTTTAGACTTCTTGTCGGCGGTTGACTTCTGTTGGTTCATTATTTTGTTCTCTGCTGAGAGCTGTATCAGTGTCTGTTAAGTTGGTTCATTTTTTTTCAGTTGTATTGTAGATATGGTTGTGAATTATTGATTAATATAATGTTTTTGTGGTGTGCTATATTACGAAATGTGATATAAAGAATGGGTTTATGAGAACAGAAAAAACGTTTATAAAAAAAAACCATGAATTAAGAAACATTTGTTTAACCCGTACCAGCTTGTATAGCGATAATGCAAAGGTAAGAAATGAAAAAATTAGGATTTCCTCCATTGGGAATAAAATCTAAGCGTAAAGAGTCTTGTAAGCGAATTCAAGACACTTGGAACGAGTAGGAAAGGGGCAGGGTTTTTTAAGCACCAAATGATAATGGCTTGAAGCCAGTGTACCAAGACAGCACACCTTTGCTTTATACTGTATAATAAAGTTCCAAAACTCGAAGGCTTCTGTATACAAATTTGATTGCTTTATTAACCTTGTGTATTTTGTTGCTTATAAAACACATGCAATTGGTGCTTTCATTAGTTTATTTTTTATCAACGGAATGCCTATAATTTTCTAGATGTGAAAAGTGTTAGGGGAAAATCATGGGTTTTAAATCGCAATCAGTTTCGTCTCGTGGAGGAGCCAAGAGGTAAAATCATACTTTGAGTAGACTGAGCCGCTGATACTGCTAAGGTGTAAAGTCCTTAATAATTTTTAGATGCACAACCTCTAATAATGTTCAGATCTACAGCCCCAAATAGTAAAGTAAATATTCTAATCCCCGTACTGATTTCGATCGTGATTGGTGAGTTTTCTTTGCACAGGAGGTACAGAATCCTTTACAGGAAGCTGAAATAAGTTATGTTTTGAAGTTCAGCTGTACATAAGTTGTGTGTGTGTATATATATATATACAGTATATATATATATATATATATGTGTGTGTATATAAACAGTATACTAATGTTACATATCCCACCAGGCCACCATCTTTTATTACCTTTCAGGACATCGTATGTAAAGGGAGATAACCTCATTTTTAACGCTTTACATCTTGATAATTTGGGATCGAAGTATTCATTAGGATGCTGTACCCATCAGTGCTTGTTATACTGGTATGAAGGTAGAATATTTTACTTGGGTGTATACCCTTGCATATATAACGTCAGCGGAACAGCAGACCCTTGCATTTAAGAAATGGCGAGAGCGCAATAACTGCAAGGATTTAAATGAATTTTTGGCGAACCTTATATGTGGTTATCGTGCCATTAGATACGAAACATATTTTTTTTTAGTAAACTTCTTGTAGTCGCATATATATTCATACATTCTTACAAATGTGTTTGTTCTTGTTATTGCAAATAGTTCGCCGCATGTATTGACTTAGTTTCTGCGATTTTGAATTACTTCTTTAGGATTATGTTTTTGAAGTAACTGTAAAAGTAGTTTAGCAATGATAAAATTAATATTGATGATGATGGTAATTATAGGTTCGATTTGTTTCTTTTCTGTCATTTTATCAGCAGAATTAAGACACAAGTAGTGCCTATGTTTTTACGAAAATTTCAACAAAAATGGGTCCTGCGATTGGCAATAGGTAAATACAGTTTGGGTGAGATTGGATCTTTCTTTCAAACTGGGTATAATGCAGTTTTTTTTCGTTGCTCATCACGCATGTGATTGCAACGTTGTCATTCCACGTTTAAAGAGCGAAACCATATACATTTACCGTAAGTTTTGGTAATCAAGTTTGGTATATACTTCGGTAAAGAAAGTATGACCGCAGGTTCTATCTCCTTTTAACCTGAAAAGATTTTTACGTTTGGCCCTTGACAACTTGCCTTTTCAGGTCAAGAAAAACATTTGCTAATGGATATTTAACGTTAATGGAGGTGTGAAAATATATAGACATTATCGTTATTATTATTTCTCAAATGATGCATAAGTATTTAATCGATATTAAGTGAGTATGGCGAAAAGAGTTATTTGGAAGAAAATCACAGTCTTTATTTAGTTCCTCAAACTTAAATCTTTATCATCATAACTGCCAAATAATTGCCGTCATGTCATCATGACAAATGTTCTTTGGTGTGCTCTTGCCATAACTGATGATCCAACCCGATCCTTCAATGACCTATTGTTGTTAAATACGTCTATATCGATTTGTTTGTTTGGCGTATCGTTAATTACTTCCTGTTAATTTCTTCGTGTAAATTTTTTGCAAAACAGTGGTTATGTAGCCGTGTTCCATCTGTGTTTTTAAAAATTTTAGTAATTATAACAATAATATTTCCGTTTTATATCTGGATCATCAAAGTCCTGTCGGTGCATATTTCATACTTAGGGTAAACATGCATTTTTTGGAGCTAAGTCCCAATCTTTTACTTTCACCCATTTTGTTCCCTGTTCTCTTCAGACCTTGGTGTCTTAAAAGATCCTCTCGCTGTACATGCAAGTGACAAATAAAGGTAAAAGAAGTAAATTCTTTTCTTCGGAAAGCCTGAGTATTTTACATTCTTTGGATGCCGAAGGTTAAATTACATTCTACTGCTCGTAGCTGTAAAGATTCCATTCACCCTCTCGAAGTAAATGTGATGTGATTCATATAATGGGCATCGTCTAGATGCGGTTGTTGTAGAATGTGTTTGTTGTAGTGTTTGTAACTTTTGAAAAGGAGAGGTGTAAACTGTTCAGTTGTGCCTTTTTGGTTATCTGTAAAAGAAAACTATTGAGATGGCTTCGTCTGTCCGTCCGCACTTTTTCTTCCCGCCCACAGATCTTACAATCTACTGAGGCTAGAGGTTTGCAAATTGGTATGTTAATCATTCACCCCCCAATCATCAAACATACCAAATTGCATCCCTCTAGTCTAAGTAGTTTTTATTTTATTTGAGCTTAAAGTTAGCCATGGATCGTGTGTCTGGCAGCGCTTTCCGGAGGCGTCGCCAACGCACCTTCATTTGACCACGTCTGGGGAGCAACTGAACGCTGCCCTGTTCTAGCTGAGTTTCATATAGCATTATACGCAGTACAGAAAACTCGGTTCCGCCGAAGAAACTTCAGTGCATTTTTTACTTGTTTGTATTAGTTTTGCTACTAGTATCTCTACTACCTCCACGATTATTACCATTAATAATATTACTATCTCATTACCACTCCTATTTTGATAAAAAAAAAAATCCGCTTTGTATAGATACTTAGTAACATACCTGGCGTTAATTTAATGTATATATTCATTTGATATTAACAAATACATGCAGACAGATATCCACTTATAATCTTTAATCTCTCTCTCTCTCTCTCTCTCTCTCTCTCTCTCTCTCTCTCTCTCTCTCTCTCTCTGTCGAATAATGGCCTAATGAGAAAACAAATTATTTAGCGAAATCATTAAATTCTAGGAAAACTATGATAAAAATAAAGAACCGGTTATGAATTATCTTTACAGATTGAAAAAATTAGAAAGAACAAAAGATCGAAACAAGCATACAGATACGTTACTGTCTTATACATAATATGTATAGATTAGTATTACGATTAAGAATGATTGCATATTTTTAATTAAGAGTGCACATAACAGAGTATATTGTCTAGATTTAAACATAATACGATAATCACATTATACTTATCACCTTTCTCACATTATTATTATTATTATTATTATTATTATTATTATTATTATTATTATTATTATTATTATTATTATTATTATTATCATCATGTATTTTTGCTCCGAGGCAACAAAGGGTCCCCAAAATCGGATTAAATGTATATCACCTTGATAGCCATTCGTAATGATCCAGTGTCATATATTTTTTTTTTTTTTTACTTTTTGGGCTTATACGTTATCGGAACTGTAACGAACATTCTAATATAAAGATACTATCGTTTCATATTGTAAGAATTTTGATTTTTTTTGTTTTTTTGTTATTTCTTATGTTTTGTTAATGTTTTTCGTTGATGTAAATGAAATCAGGAATCTGCTTCTACCCAAGGTTACGTTTCTTTTTGTACTAAAAAACTGACTAGGATTTAAGGCGTAACACAGACAAATTGAGTATATTGAGTATATAATATGCCCTCTTATATACTCTGTATATAAGAGGACATATTGTATGAGGCGTTTAATGTTAATACGTAGATCTTTGGTATTTCATTTATGTAGAGAATATTCGTAGGAATTCTGTAAGTTGTTCTTTAGAAATCTCGGGAATCTCTGTCGATGCTCTGTCAGAAGTTACAAATGGTATCAACGCTATAGTTATAGAGACCTTGTGGTGAAATAAAATAGAAATTATAATAGTGTCCTTTATTTGCTTTAATGTATCCTGGATATTAAGAAGGCATTTTGAACCATATTTGTAAAATTTTATGCTATTTAATTCTCAGTTTATGATATGATTTCTGAATTTTTTATTTAACAAAAGCATTCTTATTATATTGATTTAGAAGTGTTAAACACATTTTTTATGGATGTTTCGCTGATTTGATTTAGAAGAGTTGTAACGTGCTATAAGTTGTAGATTTACAAGCGCCCAGAGAACATTTCATGCTGCCAAATATCGGTCGAAAATACAGTTAAAATCTGAAAAGATTAATTTTTATTTGTTTTATTTTAATTCCAATTTTTACTCGGGAAATCTGAAAATATTAATTTTTTATTTCCCTCTGATTTAAAACTACAGTGTTAATTTAGATAAATTGTTGTATATGTACTTATTATAATAAATTTAAGTTGTATAGTTGATCATTGGTCAGGCCACGTGTTCAACTGAAATTCGGCGGTTACTGCTCGTCAAAAGTTTTGGGAATGAATTTGTGGTTCACCACTTCCTTCGAGGGAAAATATTTGTACTTTGAACCAGAAGGAGAATTCGCCTGATGCCAAATATCTAAAACAAAAAGTAATTCTCTCTCTCTCTCTCTCTCTCTCTCTCTCTCTCTCTCTCTCTCTCTCTCTCTCTCTCTCTCTCTCTCTCTCTCTCTCTCTAACGTGTGCTGTGCTTGTTATTTTACCACTGAAAAACCAGTTCTTGAAATAAAGTGCATTTGAGGTAATTTTGATGAAAAATTACAAAAATATCAAATAAAAAAGTTTTGTAGGTAATGTTTAACTTTAAAGTTAATATTGATTTTTCAATATGTAGAACAACGTTTCCATTGCTGATAGATCCAGTTCAGGTATATATTTTCGTTTTCACATTTTTGTTGCAAACGATTCATGTTTTTTATAGTAGACTTTATTAGGTTACAGATTTTGCAATCAGTAAATATATTCGCTCGAAACTCAACTAGGATTGAGTCTGAGTGATTGAGAGATTTTATTTTTCAGGAAGATTCAGAAATTCAGGAATCATTTTGTACACTGAAACCCAGCATTTGAATCGAGGCACTCTTTACAACGTATATGACCAAACCCTTCAAAAGAGCTAAGCAGAGGTAGATATATTGACGGACTCCCCAGCGAATACTAGGCCAAAACTGGTCAGAGTCTATCCCCGCACCCTTCCCAACTTGGGCTATGAAATGTTAATGCTGATTCCTGCTCTGCTACTTGAAAGCGCAAAAGCAGAGAGACTTGTTCAGTAATGAGATAACTGGGGCAAAGGCTAACCGAAGTGGTCTGTCAAATGCAAACTAAATGGACTTCCTTTTGCTTCTTGGTCATGTCATTGTTAAGGCGTCGAGCAAAAAAAAAAAAAGCTTAGAATTCTTTTATTTCTCTGTTTGAAGTGATTCTCTCTCTCTCTCTCTCTCTCTCTCTCTCTCTCTCTCTCTCTCTCATTTATATAGTAGTATTTTTAGGTATTCTGTTTATGCCTCTCCGTATTACATCGGTATTTGTAAGGTCATGTGCTGTTTTATATCAGTGTTATTTTCTGTGTTTCATTCTCTCTCTCTCTCTCTCTCTCTCTCTCTCTCTCTCTCTCTCTCTCTCTCTCTCTCTCTCTCTCTCTCTCTGAAATGTATTGATTGGAATTCATGCCATGTACTGTTGATTATAATAAATATATTGCTCAGGGCACACTTTCATTCCAACTATACCATAAAAAAAAGGGGGGCTATCGAGCAGCTCTCGCTTCCTTTTATAAAGTCAGCTAGAGTCTTGTTAGCGTATGGATGCCATGCTACACATAATGATGACAACTGTCGGTCTTAAACCAACAAGGCAATTTGTATGGTCTGTTTTGGGGTTGTAACGGCATGGCAACTGTTCCGTGCTATTTCTAGCCATCACATTATCATAGAACAAGCATCCGAGCGGGAGATAAACGTTAACGGGACACGGGAAAAAAATAAGGTACTATCGTATCGTGCTTATCTTATCCACCTCGCTGTGTTGCAATCTTAACGTATCCTATATGTAGACATCTTCAACACAGCTACTACAGTATGCCCCAAGCACTACGCGTACACGAACGCTCATGCTCGCGCGCTCGTACGCGCGATGCAAACTCATCTGGGATGTCTCCACGTACTATTTGAATATGATTATGCTTGTTTTGGTAGGCATTAGAGGCGGTGCCTTCCTCTCAGCGCCCGTTTTTGGCTTAGTCTTTCAATCAGCATTCTGTTTTGCTTTCTCTTCCTACTCCACCGCCACTGCCAGTGATCCAAAATGAGAACAGAATAGAAGATTGATATTTGTATTATTTATGTCCTTAGAGCTTGATATATGTGTGTGTTGTGTATATGTATATATATATATATATATATATATATATATATATATATATATATATATATATATATATATATATATATATATATATATATATATATGTGTGTGTGTGTGTGTGTGTGTGTGTGTGTGTGTGTGTGTGTAAAGAGAAGAGAGAGAGAGAGAGAGAGAGAAAGAATGTACTGGTCACATTTTTACCAGAATTAAACATATTTATTTTTAGTAGCGCCAGTGACATCTTAACTTCTCGATTATGTGATTAGACTTGTCACTACTAAGCCTTTAACCCATATAAAAATAAAATAATAACGAAAAAATCCTGTCGTCCGTGGCAGATATCAAACTCACACACGATATGTCCGAGAGTTTACCACTTAACCACTCGGATGTTTAAGGGCACGGTGTAAAGTGTAGCGATTAAGGGAATCTCCACACTGACATCTCGTTCGTGGGTTCAGTGTCTGCCACGGACATCAGGGTTTCTTCATTTGAGTTTAAGGCTTTGTGGTGACAAGAGTATCCACAAAGCATGACGAAATCGAGAAATCAAAATATCATTGTGGCTTCTGCAAACTCCTAATGTATGTTCCTGTCTGTTCGAGATAGTAATTGTCTAATGATTGAAATTTCTGAAGATTTAACTTTATCAACCGCCACGGTAGTTGGCGGTTAGTAAAGCCCAGCCACCCGGAATACACAAAA
>NC_089787.1:39534906-39584906 GCF_040412425.1 Macrobrachium rosenbergii
TCTCTCTCTCTCTCTCTCTCTATATATATATATATATATATATATATATATATATATATATATATATATATATATATATATATATATATATATATATATATAGCCGATATTTGGTATTAGAACAGAAAAACTAATTATACATATACGGCAGCTAACTGATATTTTCCCTATGGCGCTTAAGGTTCTGTCCTTTAGTAACCATACCAGTTCCATCCTTTTTATGGCAAATCATCACGAAGACATCCCCAGAGAATAGATGATAAAACACCAGAAAAATAAATAAAGAACGAAAAGGAATTTGGGAATGCAAACCTCAAGTCACTTTCCTGCTCGGCAAATTTACTTCGTTCCCCTGACCAACGTCATCGGTAAAGCATGCAGGGTCGACCCAATTACGGACTTCTCATCACAGCATGTTGCATGTAAAAGTTTTGAGTGATACCAAGTGCTTGTTTGTGTTTGTTTTATTTATTTTATTTTTTTATTTTTTTACAAAGAGGTTAATGGTTTATTAGTCCAGACATGGAGTCGTTCACCTCTAAGGGAACATGTCCAACTACCAGGGTCTTGCTTCAGTTGTAAGAAAGTCTCTCTCTCTCTCTCTCTCTCTCTCTCTCTCTCTCTCTCTCTCTCTCTCTCTCTCTCTCTCTCTCTCTCTCTCTCTCACAACTTGATATAATAGTAGTGCCCACAGCTCGCTACTGAAGAACCCAAGTTTGATCCCTGGACCGGACAAGGAAAGGAACGGTATGGGAGTTTTCCCTTAACAATTCAGCATACCTCTTTTGACATAAACCTGTACAGTCAAAGTAGTGAATGGTGGGTGTCGGGGAACACTTAAATGTGGCTGTTCATGTTTGTCAGTCGACTGTAGGTCGCAGCTGTGTGTGGAGAGAGAAAGAGAAGCATTTGAGTAATCAGTGAGCTATCAAATAACAGATTCATGTAATTTAAAAGGTAATGGGTCGACCTTAAAAAGCTAATCCTTACCTCGGTAGCAGGAAACCATTCGTTAAACAATTACCCTAGATATCAAAATAAATTCTTTTTGCAAACAAAATATTTCAGACGTTGATAACCATAGGTATTGTAACGCCAAGTTTATGGATCTAATTTTTTTCTCTCTCTTTCTTACTAGTGGTTGATTTACAAAATTCCTCATCGCCGTTATGTTCGCCTTGGCCGTGATAACTGGTAAGAGTTATTTTCTGAACTTAACCCCACTAAGGTTTCTCCCAGATTCTGTGCAGTAATGAAGATCTGCAAGAGGTACTGCAAAAGGTAAACAAACTGGAGTATAAATAAAGGCGGTGGCCTCTTGTAACATGGCGGTGCGTGCGACCCAGACATGAGTAAGAAGGATCTTATAGATCCTCGTGAAGATAATGCAAGCTGAAGCTTAGCTCAAGAGATGAAGATAATCAGATAGCGAGAGGCTGCAGCTACTTCATCTTCCCCTTCTGCCCCTTCTTCCTCCTCCTCCTCCTCCTCCTCCTCCTCCTCCTCCTCCTCCTCCTCCTCCTCCTCCTCCTCCTCCTCCTCCTCCTCCTCCCGGGCCAGGAAAAGCCTGTCGTGAAGGCATTGGAAGTTTTCAACAAGACGTTATAATTATATAGAATGAACCATGATGCTCACATCCCGGCTGTGGAGGAACGAGGCAATAATGCTCTCCATTACCTTCGACGTCTTAACCCCTTCTCTCTTCCTCCCCCTCCTCCTTCCATCCTCCTACCCGTATTCCTTCATTTATGCCTCCCATTTCTAACGACGAGGAGCCTGAAAAACGTTTAGACTTTGATCGATGAAGATTCCTTAGATCGTTATTTAAAATCTTACCAGAAATCATGTAGCAGTTGGGCATTTTTACTATTTTGTTTATAAAATTTAGGTAGTTATAATAAATAAGAGACTTTCATAGAGACTGCGCTCACATACACATAAAGTACAAATGTGTCCTTGTGTAAATAGAAGAAATTCACATTATTTACCCCATTCTTTTTATTCATCGATATATTGCAACACGTGCTTTGATAAGTAGTTAAACATCAGCCTCTTAATTTTCTCTCCATAAAAAGTGGCTTATTTGTTCCAGTTACATGGAACAGGAAGTTGTATTACGGTAACCTTGTTCCTCAATAATTACACCCTTTGTTCAAGAATTAGGTCAATTTTACTGGACATCAGTGAGATGTCCAGTAAAATTTTGCAAAATACTTTGAATAATTTTAGGGCGTTTCCTTAGTACGTATATAATATGCAATTTGAACTGCGTGGAAATTTTTACCCACGATTTTTCTCTAGATTCACTTATGTATATTCTGAGTGGGGCTATGGCATATTAGCGTTTTCAAGGAATACATGTATAATAATAATAATAATAATAATAATAATAATAATAATAATAATAATAATAATAATAATAATAATAATAATAATAATGCTTTTGACAAATAGTAGTAATACTGCTACTGTTGCGATCATTTGAATGTCACCAGAAACTAGAATCTAGCAAGTATTCATCATTACTTATGCGTCGGCAAAAGCACCTGCAATAAAAATTTTCTCTCTCTCTGTCTCTCTCTCTCTCTCTCTCTCTCTCTCTCTCTCTCTCTCTCTCTCTCTCTCTCTCTCCATACCTCGAATTTCCTCCGAACGCTTCATTATAAGACTTCCGATAAGTGGACTGACTTAAGCTGCTTTACAGTATAAGCCGAAAGAAAACATGAACCTTTATGGGAAAAATTTTCGGACTCAAGAAAATTCTTATTTATTGTTCGTTTTTTCCTTTTGGTTTATTCCTCCTAGGTTTGTTCTCGAGAAAGAAATTATCTCTAACTCATATATTACCATGTTCACTTAATTTTTTTTCAGTAAGATTAATCAACATCCATTTTACCTTTATGTTATGACCAGCAGTATATTATTTCATTTTAGTGTTTTTTATGTGTGGACGAATGGTTGTAAATCAGATATATTCAAGAGAAAGCGCTGAGATGCTTCGATTGTTATAACGTGGATGGGAACCATCGTTGAAAAAGGTATTATATTGGAAAATACGGATTCAGTAACCTACCGTCTGTAGAAAATGTGGCCATATGCTTGTTGGTTTTTCAGTAAATAAACTATCTTATATATCGGGTTCTGTATCAAAGTTGTCATTCTGATGTTTGGCTTGGGAATAAAAGTAGGTAGTTATTGTGAACGATATTCAAAAGAGTGTTTGAACATTGATGTTAAGGAAAATTCTTAAAAGAAAATTCTATTTTCCTTTAATTTTCATTCTGTTCAACATTGCTTGATTAGTATGTTTTTTATGTTTATTTTTTCCCAATTTAACTTGTGCATAATATAATGGTCGAAAGAGTGCTCCATTCCCAGATGACATCGTTGACGGCGACTTTTTCAAAACAATGGCATAACTCTAAGTTGTCTTCAAACTGGCAAGTTAAAATAGCATCAGCTGTAGGAGTTAAAAGTCTAGCATTAAATGACTGTCTCTTGGCACTAACATTGTTAAAACGCCTTTTACAATATAGATAATATCTTTTCGTCTGTCAGCGTCATTCCATTTAAATTCCGAAGTCTTGAGAGACCTAACTTTTAACATTTCAAGAATTCTTTAATAATGCTATGCAAGAAGCTGGTCAATGTTCAGTGTTGCAGAGCTGTGCCAAAGCTGACGTATTGTCTAACGCTCAATTTTATCAGCAACAACAGCAACCAAAAGTAAAGTATTATTTACCCGACTATTATTATGATCGAAAACAACAGCTGTGACATTAACAACCCTCAGAAACTGAGAAACGATAATTGTGATTCTCGGAGAAAATAATAATAAGTAATCATCAACAAATTGATGATTATGAGTCGACAGAATAGTAAATTTTCTGTTCTGTCGACGTTGCAGCATCGTGAGAAAACCGAGAAACAACAATAACAAGAATGAGGGTGATTGTGGATTGAGAATTGCAGGCCTTGGAAGGGGTCGAAAAATGGGCTCCTCTGTGTCCTTTAATTTTGCTTTTTTCCATTTTAGTTTTGTCAATATTACGTTGGTCATTTTTTACTTAATTTTGAATTTGCGACGTGGTGTGGTGAGACTTCCAACTGCGCCAGGTACTAATAATGGTATTAAAAAATATGAGCATTGCCATTGTAATATTGATAATGTTATTTGGTGACAAAGATAGGATAAAAGACTTAAAAGACGTTGGAAAGTCAATTTATATAAATTTTGTTGTGCTTTGAAATTATATATGTATATATATATATATATATATATATATATATATATATATATATATATATATATATATATATATATATATATATATATATATATGTGTGTGTGTGTGTGTGTGTGTGTGTGTGTGTGCATCTGCGTGTGTGCGCGCTCCTGTACTGTATAATGTGATTTTTTAAATTCTCAAACATTAAGCCACCAGTACCTGTTAATATCAAAACCACTATTCCTTGCGAATTACTACACATAAAGGGAACTGTGCAAGTACCTCTCTCCTCGAAATTACTGACTTTTCACACGTGATCTCCCTTCGTAAATAACAATTGTATTTTTTCTCTATTCCCCTTGCAAGCCTTCTCGAGGTGTGGGAGGTCGGCCTTGGTAAACCTGCTGTCGCGTTCAAGTATTTATATTATTTTGCAGTCACGATTACCGTGTATTCCAACAAGCTTACAAATGATAATCATGCGTGTTTGGTATTGTCTGCGTAGGGTTAGAAGAACAGAAAATGCATGTAGTATCACAAAGGAAAATGTAAAACCATATTTATATGTTTCTCACCTTAGGGATATATTTATTTTAGACAGTAATACCGCGAGAAAATCGATCTAATCCTTTCTTATGCCACGTAAAACATTTCATGTGCATTTCATATATATATATATATATATATATATATATATATATATATATATATATATATATATATATATATATATATATATATATATATATATATATGTGTGTGTGTGTGTGTGTGTGTGTGTGTGTGTGTGTGTGTGTGTGTGTATTTATATGTACGCATAATTTACCCCAGAACGAATTACATATGAGAGAGAAATTTTTTGCTTTTTCGAAGGGGTTTGCCAAAATTTGCATTTTCAAAAGCAGCTTTGCATAGTACAGAGCTAAGGTCTCAGGAAATGTTCAAGCTTATTAAGAGAACTCCGATGACATTTGGATGCATTTTTAGGAAATTTGGTCTGCTACCAATATGAATTCGCTGAATTACGAAATTTTTAAAGTTACTTAGTTTATTTTCAGAAAATGAGCACACTCACAACGTCGAGTTTGTAGGAAATATGCCGTGGCGATGACGAGTCTCAGGGAAATTTTCATCGCCACGAAGTTTAATTTTCAGGAAATTTTCGGCCACAAAATCGTTGTTCCCGAAACTTTGATGACACGAAGGCGATTTCAAAATGAAATTGCTGTTACGAATAGAAGTTTTCAGGATATCTGCCATGTATCGAAATCAAGTTTACTGAAAATTTAGTCTCCTTAGCAAATTGATAGGGAACGTTTAGATGCGGAGCTAGTTGGAAGTAAATTTACACAATTGTGAAAGCAGATTTTCAGTCCCGGTCTTGAATAATTTTCTGATTTTATGTTATTATTCATTTAGGAAGAGAAAGATGATGCGAAAGTAATTCCTCGAGTTATTAACTTATTCCACTTTCGCTTCAGTTCTCAAAATCATCGTGCCAAGAACTGCATTGCCAAGTAGGGAAAAGGAACAGTGTCTGCTTCAACCGCTGCAAGAGTTACTTTTTTTGCGAAAATAAGTCGCGCGAAGGAACTAAGTGTCCGAGGAATGTTTCCGGTTTTTTGGGTCATATTGCACGCCTGTTCAAAGCACAGCGTGGTCGCTCTCGCGAAAATCCTTCCCCTCGGGGTCTTACGGTGACTCGGGCCACTTTTACGTGGCTATGTCCTACTAATTGGTTCGGGGGTCACAGAGATCTGCTACGCCTGAATATTAGACGCCGCGTAACGGATCGCTCCTTTTAAGGCGTGACTTGTCTCTTCCTAAACCACCCCCGCCCCCGACCCCTTCTCCCTGCGGCCCTCCATGCAAAACTTCTCACTCGCTTTCCGAAAAATTCCTCAGATTCAAAGGCTTGTTTTGTATCTTTGACGCTGTGTTTGTTATGTAGATGTAGCACCAATGGTTATGTTTGTTCATTTTGTTTGTGGTAAGAATGGATAGGTTATGATAATTCCTTACTTCATGGATGGTGCCGACATTTACATAGGTTGTTATGGTTTTCCGTTACTGTATTTCACAATTTTAGCAATTCTGTCATTATTTTTAGGATTATCTGATGGTCAAGATTAATCTGGTAGTTTTCGTATATTACAGATAAACTTAGGTAGTACATAGAAAGATTACTCATCAACATGATTCATTGCTTTTGACATTTCTGTTGGTTTTACACCTCCTGTTCAGGAAATTTTTATCCTCCTTATTAAATTTGCTGGAAGCTCTTTTGTAATAAATTTTAGACACAAGAAATTTGTTTCAAGTATACTTGCTATTGCTATGAAATCGCTTGAAACGTTTTGAAATCTTATGACATTATTCAATATTTGTGTAAAAGTATCAAGATTTCTTTATTTGTCAGGGTTCCATACCATTTAAATGTCGGTCATTTCATAGTTTTGATTTATTTTTTACGGGTCTTGGTAGCGTCTTTACTTTACAGTGGTTTCTTCCACACCGTTTTGCGTATCTTCAGTATATTTTTGGATGCCAATTCTGTAGAAGAAAAGTTAAGTATACCTTAGTTTAACCTGACCACTCAGCTGATTAATAGCTCTCCTAGGGCTTGCCCGAAGGACTTGATTTATTTTACGTGGCTAAGAACCTATTGGTTACCTGGCAACGGGACCTACAGCTTATTGTGGAATCCGAACCACATTATGACGAAAAATGAGTTTCTATCACCAGAAATAAATTCCTCTAATTCTTCATTGGACGGTCGGAGAGTCGAACGCTGGGCCAGCAGAGTTCTAGCCGAGGACGATAACCACCCATCCAATGAGGAACTTATGGGTAGTTACTTAGTGGCCTAAACTAATAATAATAATAATAATAATAATAATAATAGAGGTATGTATGGAATTCAACGAAATAAACTATGTATATGGTAGGTGCAATAGTGAGGCGTGAACAAGTTTTTTTTTATCTTTTTTGTATATCTCTTGTAGTATTTTTTCTCCCTCTTTTTGCATGTCTCTTCTAGTATCTCCTAATGTTCATAGATCCTTAACGTCTTGCAATTGAAATCACCGATAGCGTAAGTATTGCAGATTGAGTTTTATGCATTATTTATATCATTTCCATTGATTATTTTTTCATCGGAAAGGCTGTACATTCCCATTGTTATTTCTTCCTTGACGTATTAAGGAATATCTATATGAACGCATTGTCTGGTGATTAATAAACTGATTCCGATATGGGTTCGTCGCCTACATTAATCCTGCTAAGCATCCGTCTTTCTCTTGTTTGATACAAGTGGACAGAGGAAAAGTAAAACATATTCAAGTATATTCTTTCTTGTGAATATGTCATTGCATATTGGTCGGTGTTATCCATCTCACCTTTTCTAAGATTATGCTGTGAGTGAAACTTAAAAAAAAAATTTTTTTTAATTAAAAAAAGTTACTGAAACTCCCAACATACTATAGCAAGCAGATTGAATGGGAGCATACACCGGAATTGTTTTGATGAAAAGAAACATTTTTTGCCACAAATCTTGTATTCGTAATACGACCGAAATACTATGATGTATTTTGTATTTACCTGTAATACTCCGTTCTATTTACGAAATTAAGAATTTTGCTTGTGCTTTCACATGCCACAGTCGGTACGATCTCCCCTTCAGAATTTTGCATAATGAAGTCTGTGTGTGATATTCAAGATTGTTTAACCCTGCGAAGCGACGACCGACTAACGCTTTTAATGACTGGAATTATCGAGCTTAAACTTAATGGGTCCTGACTATATCGGGCTAACGGGGAACCATCGATATAGTTATTACAGCGTAATGCGTTTATGACGAATTATGCCGTGCTTAATACTCCGTTGTATATTTTTATGCATAATAAATTATTCGCAGGCGCGGGCAAGTTTTAATCATCAATTAGGAGGGGGTGTTTAGCATGACAAATCTAACGTCTTTATGCATCACTTGATTTTATAACATTTACGAAAAGGCTCAGTGCTCAACGACCGCGTAAATCGTGGCATCTGTCCAGGTTTTTGAGCAACAGAAAGAAAAATATTTTTGGTTTGGTGAGGCTCCGGTGCTTTCGTGGTTGTAAAAGGATTTGTTTTCTGCCTATTTATACGTGGGAAATCAAAAGAAAGTTTGTTTATTCTGTTATATGTGTTTGTACCCGTAATCTCTGTACTGAAAAACTGGTATAATTTGCTTGTTTTGTGTAAAACCGTGGTTAAATTTGTTTTGATACTTTTGTTATTTTTTTTGTTTACGGGGGGGGTTGCTATTTCGTGCTAAAGTTTCCTCTTTATTGTTTATCAAGACATTGTTTCTCTATATTAATTGTCTTAATTTTTTCCCACCCAGCAACTTTTTTTTCTTAAACTTTGGGTTCACGGATGGAATTTGATTAGCGTGTCCTTTCGGCTCTTTAGTCATTAAGAGAGCCTCTCTTAATTATGTTTTCGGACCAGTGCGATTGATTTCTAATTTTGGACGTCTGATGTAAGTAAGACTAACATGCTAGTAGTCTTACGACGTTTATTGACCAGTCAATAAGTGTGGGAGACGAAGGAAAATATAAACTTATTAGGAATATACCTTGTTTAAACGCTTGTAGGATGATAAACACATGGAAAGGAAATCATGTTTTAACTAGGACAAGTATAAATTTCATATACTCGATAAAATTCAGGATAATTATAACATTGGTTTTTTTTCTTTTTGAGGCATCAATGTCGCCATGTTGATTGTCAGAAACTGCCTTATCCTTGTACATAGGAAGGAGCCGGAAAGAGGCATTGCATATCCTCAAAAGAATCCCTAAGGACTCCTCCTAGAAAGTTCTGCAGATCATCGTCTAACCTTTCACAAGCCCTCCCGAAAGTTATCGTGACGTATCACAGAGTCTCATCAGCGAGGAGCACTTCTGAAATGTTCTCGCCCTTTAGAGTAACCCTGATAATGATTACCTTTAATACCCTTATGCGGAGCACTTGCGAGCGCCCGTGTGTGTCCTTTCAGCTCTCCTTCGCTGGTCGTAGGATTTTTAGAGCTTTTTAATGGTCCTCGGGAGAGCGTTTAAAACGCTCGGCAGTTTTCATAGATTGACCATATAGGGCGGAAGCGTGAGAATCCATAATTGAGGTCAGGGTATTGGCTCTCTTGATGAGCGATTACGGACTCCGGGCAAAGTATTGCTTTTCTGACGAGCGATTTAAGACTAATGGCGATACTTCCTTCTCAGGGAGATCGAAATAAAAGAATGAAAAGAGGAAAGTTTTAATGTGGAGTTTGAAATCCAATCTTGAAGCGGTCATGTGCAGGCGATAATTTCAGTTTGTTATTTTCTGTGAAAAGGTTATGTATTTTTATACAGTAATCATCCTAATAATCGTTAATTAAACAGGCACATCATCAAGAATTTCAGGTAATTGTCATCTGTGTAAAATGTTTATATGTATATGTATATATATATATATATATATATGTGTGTGTGTGTGTGTGTGTGTACATATATATTCCTGTTTTACAGTTATCCTATTGACCCCAGTTTAGTTTTAAGTCTCACAGCAACGAAAATTTCAGCTTATAATTTGTAGTGTGAAGGTTATATTTTATTTTCATCTCTTATTTACTTTTAATCTGATAAGTGAAAAATAGTGATTGAATGCAGAGATTGACTGGAAGGAAAAAAATCAGCTGCAGAGAATAGGAGATAGAAAAGGTTGGAAGAGCGAAAATTTCAAATAATTATCATCCCTGGAAAGACTATTGTTTAATTTTTATTTTAGTTTGATCTCAGCGTTCTCTTAAAGATCATGAATCTATATTCGTGTATGGTGAGGTTATATTTTATGTCTATTATTCAAGAAAAATTTCAAGAATAGATTTTATTAATTTCAAAAGATTTTGTTAATCTCTTTAGGGACCTTCGTCTTTTATCATCAAGGAACCAGAATTAAATACTTCTGCATGACCTTGCTTTTTCTAGTGAATTTCATTGAGGAGTGATAACACTACAAATGAACCGGATAATAAATAAGAATTAGCAAAAAGGAGCATTGATATCTTGAAAACATTTTTCGAAAAGTCTGGATTTTTTCTTTGTATTTCATGATTAATTTTGTTTATTAGGTCGCCAACAGTTTTCTTCAAAAGAAAATTAAATCTTTTATTTTATCCTCAAACAATTCATGGCTGTTTGATTTACCAGCAACAGTAAGGTGATGTAGTAAATGGACTGTAACTGTTTTTAGAATATCGAATATATTTGATGAGTTGTTCACGGTCTCTGAAGTTTACTGTGAGTGGGAAAGGCTAAGAGAAGATATCTGATGTTAACTAGTTATTAAATATACTGTAGTTTGAAGCAGGTATCGAAGGGCCTAACAGGTCACAACGTTAGATATAATATTCTTTATTTCATTATAATGTAATTGCTCTCCGATAGATATATTCTTTATGTCATTATAATGTAATTGCTCTCCTCCATGAAAACAATATAATTTAATGATGTCATAGATTGTTCTTTAGGTGGTGCTGTCATGAAATGAACTAATTATGTATGCTGTTTAGTAATTTACGCCACTCCTAAAGTGTGAATGTCTGAAGCCATATCTTTGCTATTATTTCGAATGCTATTCCAGAGGAAACGGTAAATGAATGTAGGCACACTGCATACACACACACACACACATATATATATATATATAAAAATATATAAAGTGCTTAATTTTATCTCTCTCTGGCTCCTGTAATGTTTAACTAAGGTATTATATTAATTGTTTCCATTCCTACGCAACACTAGAACAATAATTGATATGCCTGGGCTATGATCTCAACGTTCTCATGATTAATACATGATTTGAGGTGAAATCCCTCACTGCTGAACTTAAATTATCAGGTATGCTTCTCTTCCATGGCCTCAGTTTTTAATTTGAATCCTCCACGGAGTTTTTATCTTTTAATTTCTGTCTTTTCCGTTTCATTGTTTTCGAGGGCAGATTTCTCATGAGGTCGGTCTGTTTAGTTCTTTCGGATATTGTTGATGTTGACCCTTAGTGATGTAACGCCAGGTTAACCTTTGAATATGAAGAACAAACCACAAACGTCGAAATTACGGACATACAGTTCGATCGTGATGATCTGTAACCTGTGACCGGTTTGATCAGCGTGTTATTTCAGAAGGTTTCAGTTAAAGGAACCATTTCCTTATTTATATTTCCTTAGGTTTTGAATGGCTAGGCAGTATGAATTTTCCTATTTAATGTACGTGGACACCCTATACACATGCACGGTAATGGTAATAATTAGGATTACAGTGATCAACTTAACTGTTGTTTTTGCTAGTGATGTGGTTTTATTGGATTTATCCAACTCACTTGAATAATGCGTGGAATTATTGTTTTAATAGATAATTTCAACTTTCTCATGTTACTGGAACTGGTTAAGCATAAATATTTTAGGTGTCATTAAGACAACAGTAAATAGATACTTTTTTCTGTCTTTAAGAAAACCATGTAATTGAACTGGAGGGAGATCCCTGTTTCGCTTTTTTTTTTTTTTTTTTTTTTTATCATTTTATCCTTATGACTGATAGGCTCTTCGTTGAACTTTCTTTTGAACTTCACATTAAAATATGCATGCTATTAATATCCCTTTTCAGCCCTTAGCTGGAAGAGTAGACATTGAAAGCAAAATATAATAAAAAAAAATCCTTCCAGATTTATAACTAGAAATTTTGTTTGAAGTGGAAGCATTTTTCTTCATACTTAAATGTGAGAAGAGATTAAATCAGTGAGGACTGTGGGGAAAAATGTTTTCATTCAGGTGAAAGTACCATGCATACACACATGTGAGCGGAAAGGTAAAATATTCTTTCATAGTCAATTAAGAGAGAGAGAGAGAGAGAGAGAGAGAGAATCATCTTTCTCTTCAGAAAATACTCCCTAAATTTAGCTTTTGGAAAAGTGTAGATAAGAGAGGGTCCGTGTTATGTGTTAAATAAACATAATAGTATATCTTATTTTCCAGTTTTGTGAGAGAGAGAGAGAGAGAGAGAGAGAGAGAGAGAGAGAGAGAGAGAGACTACAGTACCACAGAGAGGGAAGGAGAGAGAAACACAATGCGAATATTCTCTGTATGCTTTCAGCATGCTAAAGGAAAATATCGTGCATTGTGCAGCGCCTGTTGCATAGAGACGATATTATTGCAACGCTTTGCAATGTACTTCTGATTATGCCTTTTCACGTGAAGGAGGAAGAAGTAATTTCATGTTGCACCATTTTCGTGTCACGCCGAAGTGCGTCAAGGTACCTCTGGGCTGGAGTTTTATGAAGTTGATGAGGAAAATCCAGGGCGACGTTGGGAAGGCCTTCGTGAAGGAGAGAGAATGAGAAAGAATTAAGTTATAAGAGTAAGAAGACGAGGCACAAAATGAAACAAGGAGGGGAAGGAAGGACACGATGAAAGATCGAGGAGAAATATAAAGCACTGAAAGTAGAGGAATGCTGAAGATGAGACTGAAAAATTGGCATTGTGAGAGTGGAATGAAAAAATAGTGAAAGGAAGGAGATGAAGAATATGAGACAACACAATTGAGAAAGGTGTAAAGAAAAAGAGACATCACAGTGAAGCGTTGAGAGTATGGTGATATAAGAAGCGACAAGAATTTACAGTGAGAGAGACATATTTTCAAAAAAAAAAAAAAAGAAACAAGCAAAGGGGAAACGAGAATAGCAAGAAGTAACGATAACGTTGCACTTAGTATTGTTGTGATGAGGGGTTAAATAATGAAAATTCAGTCAGTCGCGGTAAGAATATAAATGAAAACATAAAGGAAAAGAAGCAAAGAGACACGAAGTGAAGCGGATATTTTTAATAAATAATAATGAACAGAACAGAAAAAGACAAGATAAAGAGGAGGAAGAGGATGTTGTCAGTCTGCAGTTCTTACCCCTCTTTCCCCCTCCATCTATCACTCCTTGTCTCGGGGTTATTCATAAAGTAAGGCACAGACGATTAAACGCTAATAAATGAGGAAGTTAGAGACTATTAGTCGCTTAATTAGAACTTGACCCTACAACCTTTCTCATTACTTTCGGT
Organism: Macrobrachium rosenbergii; assembly: GCF_040412425.1. Lineage (NCBI taxonomy): Eukaryota > Metazoa > Arthropoda > Malacostraca > Decapoda > Palaemonidae > Macrobrachium > Macrobrachium rosenbergii. The sequence goes on from NC_089787.1 coordinate 39,548,263, forward strand.
TTTTTTAATAGTTAACGCTGAATTAATCTGCGATTAGCTTCATTTTACTTAGGAGGGGGAATGTTTGAAATTGATGGATTAACCTTGCTTATTGCATTTCTCTCTCTCTCTCTCTCTCTCTCTCTCTCTCTCTCTCTCTCTCTCTCTCTCTCTCTCTCTCTCTCTCTATGAGGTCATAAATGGCTATTAAAAAAGCGTTATTCCTAAATTGCTAGTTGATCGCAAGCAAGTAAACTACTTTGACTTTAACACAAGGTTGCAAAGAAATGTGTACTCTTCTTTATAGCTGTAATATTTCTGTTTGTGAAGTTCAACTTTTGCGAAGAGTAATTTTTTTGGAACAGGGTAGATTCAGATTGTACCAATCATTTCCATGTAAAAATCTAAGTATTTTTAGATTATGAATGAACATAGGGTTTACTTGGTTAGCATGAATTCAAACATATTTAAATTTATGTGTGTGCGCATTTATTCCTGGTTGTGTGTATGTATTTGTATGGTTATATTTGTTCGTGGGCGTTACACTGGTGCATTCTGTTGATAAATCGAAACAGCTATAGTTGGTTTCAGGGCGGAAAAGTTTTAGCATCATTAGGGAAATCGAAGTGGTCCCAGTAGAAACAACCAGTCACTCAATGCTTCTGGGGGGAATCGATTAGTGACACGCCCTTATTTCGTCACATTACTCAAGAACCATTGACAGTTCTTCTTACATTTCAAAATCATTCGGCGGGTCACTCCTATGACTGTTTTTTAGATATTGGCCCGACTTAAAAATTTGTTGTCAGAGGTTTGAATGAATTTTTGAAGTTGGCTCTTTTTGTTCAACGCATATGAACAAAAATTATTCATATGTATTGTGATAACACGAATGGCATCCTCAGTCTTTGTTTTTCATTCCCGTAAAACCGAATTTCTTAGGAGAAAATGGTGAAGAAAATGTCACTTGAAACCGATTCTCTCTTGGTTGTCTTGTTGCTTCGTGTTACGCTTTTAAGAACATTTCCAGCGGGGGGAGAGGTAGAAATATTTACGATGTCGTTAAACCCTATTATTGAGAGTGTAACTTTCGTTTCGTATTTTCGAGAGTTTTGTAGGTAAATGTTGTGTTGAGAGCTTCTTGTTAAAATGTGTTATGGAAAATCTGAACGTGTTGAGACTTTATTCATTATCAGGAGTTTCATAGTCAGACTTTCTCCTAGTACTGGCAGTTTCAAGGATGAGAAAACGAAAAGCTTAAAAAAAAAACGAGATAACCAATCTTTGAAAAAGGAAATGATAAGCTTCTTCGTTTTCCCACGGTAGACAGCAGACGACGATTTCAGGACCAGTCTTGGTTCCACGTAGCCCTCTCAAAGTTTCTGTTACCGGCAGGAGTGCGGGAGAGCCACCGAGGAGAGTGGCTTATAAAAGGGGAGCCGGAGCAGGGACGGATGAAAAGAAAATAAAAATAAAAGCGAACTGAAACATCAGGGGTGGCTATCATCGCCGTCAAGACACCAAACATGGAGCCTCCAGAACTTGTTCCGCCATTTCCTGCTCTCACTCCCATTTTTCGGTCCCTTAACCCCAATTCTCAAGCCCTTAACCTATCGTGTTGGGGGCGTCGAGTCCCTGGCAGCGTGAACACTGCCGTGGCCCGTCACAGTGACAGGGCTGTACATGACCAGCAGAGTGCGAGGAAAAGACCTCAAAAGAAAGAAGAGAAGAAAAAATAGAGAGAAGAAAGGCGGGGGTAGGCAGACAATGGACACACTGCCAAAGGCAGGAGACACGGGTTCTTATCCTGTTTGGGTTTCCATCCTGCTGGAGGAGCAGGGAAGGAGGGAAAGGAATCCTGCGCGGCAAATACCTGTTGCCTGTCTCCCGTTTTGCAGTGAAGGAAAGGGCGGTGGAAAATGGATCTCGGTGGACGCGAAAAACAAAGCTCGTGTTCCAGCAGTTGTTACTTCCAGGCGATAAAGAGATAAACGATAAAATCTCACATCTCGAGCAAGTTGATTCTTATTCATTTCATATGGGGGATTTCTTTGTTATCTTCAGTCACAAGAACACAGTTTTCGTCCAGGAAGTGTGGGAAAGTGGCTGCTTAAGGAGAGAGGATTATTGTTTTTGTGGGGCAAATGTTACGGAATTGATATCGGGATAATCAGATTTAATTTTGTGTGTTATAGTGAGGAGGTTTGTGGACCTTACAGGTGCATAATTATGAGATAATTCCATGGCATTTATTCAAGTAATTCGTACTTTAGGAAGTATTTTTATTCTGTTAACTTTGACGTTTGGTGAAGTTATTCTTTCTATCCCTAAATCCTCTCTTTCTCCTCTATCCTTTTTATCTATTTGCCTGTCTATCATTAAAACTTAAAAATGTATTTTTTACCGATTACGTTCCGATGGATAACGTCAAGAAAAACTGTGCAATGACGGAAACCTTTATCAGCGTTGCTTTCACAAAAACTTTCAGCCTCTCATCCTTTCACTTACCGAGTGATCACAAATGTTAGAGACAGAGGCGCATACCGAAAAACCGAGAGATAAAGCGACAGAGAGACATTGAAGATGAGAGGAGAAGCGTCTGAATGGAAGGATTATATAGATATGCTAATGCAGATCAGAAAATGAAAATGTCTTGTGCTCTCGCTTTTCACCAGATGTTTGTTCTGGTCGGTTGCTTCCGATGGCACACATGCTTTAAGATGGTTCTTCTGAATATTTCTTCTCCTTTTATCTGGTAATTTTTTTTTTTTTTTTTTATCTCTCGGATAAGCGTTTTTGCGAGGACCCGGCGAAGCTTCCTTCAGTACGGGGCGAGAGCCTTTGGTTGGTAGTGGCTCCTTGAAACGCATGTTAGGGCTTTTAAGATTGGAAAACGTTTCTTCCATATTTGCATGTGTCTGAATGGGACCGAAAGTGCTGACTTTCGCGAATCGTTTGTGAAGGTAAGTGACCACATCAAGAGTGTTGTCGCATCTGAAAGTTTTGTGTTTAGAATTTTTCGTCTATTTTACAGTTTTTGATTCAGTGTTAGTCATGTTCCAGTGTAATCAGATAATTTGTTATCACTTAGTAATGCTTTTGGTACTTGTTTATTTTATTAGTTTCGTTAACTTGTAATAAAAATCTTGGTACATCTCCTAAGCGCCTGAATATATCTTAAAGCTTAACTTTCGAATTTATATTTACTTTGCCAGTGGTTACTCTTACGGATTAGAATTTACTGAAATATTCTCATGCATTTTATTGTAACCTCAGTTTTTTTTTAACTTTGAAAACTGTCATTTTCGAAGAACACTTTGCATTGTTTTGTGCTCGAATATATGGCTTGGTTTGAATGCCAGTTGAGAATTGGAATATTCACTTACAAGTATAGGTTTTTAAATCTATAAACTGCGTCTTTAAGGCCAGCTACCTAATATAATTAGGATTTACATATTTTACTTGAGAACCTGAAAGTTATGTCTTTTTCCTTTAAGTACTTATGGCTGTCTATAATTTATCAACCATTTAAATATTTAATGAATGGAACTACTTCTTTGTCTTCAGTCTAAAATTAAAATTTACGTTTTAATTACCGTGAGTAAAACTAAAGAAAACAGTATCCAGTAAATAACTCCTAAAGCTGGACGGTCCTTGCCCGGGAAACGCAGGCTTTCACAGAGACCCTCCTTCCAGCACGCCTCTTCATCGCCAAGACCACAATTGCCGTTGGGTCCGTTGCTCCGGAGACTCGGGGCATTTCTTTATTTCATGAGCGGCCGAGTCTTAATTCGCTGTTCCCGGTGCAATATGGGGAGATCGCCTATCGCTCTCACGTTACTTGCATTGACTTAACCTATCATGGCCTTTAGTAATTTCTGAGTGGAGGACCGGATGTGTTGAACTCTAGTAAAGCCTTTAAAATCAACCGACCATGACGTGCTTGAATACAAGCAGGACAAATAGATTCCTTCCTATCTGTAACTCGCCGCCATTTTACGTCCCGACGGCGCACTTTGGACGCCTTCTCTCCTATTGTGCTCCGAGAACACGACGAGTCATCAAAGACCTTGTGAAGTTTCGGAATCGCAGGTTTTCTTTTTTTCCTCCCGCCGAGTAAAGAGAATTTTATTGAAAATTTTTGTTTCATGACCAACCTGAAGAAAAAAAAAAAATAAAAGAGGAAAAACTTTCACATCATGAAATGAAACTGGAGAGGAAATTTAGATTAGCGGAATTGCCGTTATTACTTTAAAGGATTTTTTTTCTCGCTTCATATTTTACGATATTTTCTTTATAAGGCTGTTCATTAACACTTCAGAGAACCTTGGGCCGAATCACGCATTTTCATTTTGAAAGTCGGGTGAAGTACCTTTAAAATATTGCGAAGGTCGCGAAATATTCTGTAATAAAATTGGGGTAGGAAATTGTTTCGTAGCGTCAGTACCCTAAAAGTTTAGCCCTAAATGAGTATGTAGATGTTATTTGCCCAGTGAAATTTTTCTAAAACCACGAAGCAACTGTGTTGTAATCATAGTCTGCCAGATTATTTATTTAATTATTTTTTTGTTTTTATTTAACGGGGTAAAAACATAAGATTCTTATTTAATAGTCCGTCTGAAAGTATAGAACTAGGTAGCTCTTTACAAGAAATGTTGTTGGTAACGCTTTAAAAAAAATGTTCGAAGATTTTTTTGTCAGTGGGATTAGAAATCAATGTGATAACAGTACGAGGGTTGGTGTGATGCCATTGATAATGATTGGCAATGAAAGACGAGAAAAACTTTGGAAGGACCATGTGGGCTGATAACTGTCTTTCTGCTTTTTAAGACTTATTTTCACCCTCATTCGACGGATAATGATTACGACCCTAGTCATTTAAAACATTAAAACATTATGGAATTCATTGTATCTAGGATGGAAGAATGGCCATAAATGATGGCTGTTTAGTAACGTGCAGTAAGTAAAGACGTAACGGTCATTAGACTCAAACGACATCCTTCCAGTCCCGACTACCAATCTCATCGTTTCGTAAAAGCATTTAACCCGGATGTAGCCATCACATTCTTGTCACCGAAGTTGCTTATTATGAATTTCCAGGGCGGTCATTTTCATTGCAGTGCTGTAAGTGGTACTTACATCTTCCTTTTGAATTTTTGCGCTCGAAGACCCTCGACTTTCCCACGTTAAATTCGGTATCAATCTTGTCCTCTTGTTAACCCCATTCTTCGTGGACGGAGAAGCTCGGGTCTCAACTTTATATTTCGTATGCCTTTCCCGTGAAAGAAAAAGAGGAGAAATTCGTGCACGTGCGATTTTTAAAGCATCATTGATAACGCAAGTCGTGTTGTACACTCTTTATAACTGGGAAATTTTCTTCTGTTATGGAGGTAAAAGTTAGATGTAGCCCAATAGTTTTGTTGCATTTTCGCCTTGTTTCATCTTTGTACTTTTTCTATTTTTATTTTTATAGAGGGTAAATGTACTTCATAAATTACACACACACACAGAGAGAGAGAGAGAGAGAGAGAGAGAGAGAGAGAGAGAGAGAGAGAGAGAGAGATTGCACAAATTAATGTATTTTGTTGTTCAGTTTTCGCATGTTATTACAATGAATCATTATTTATTCAGTTTGTTTGTATGTGGCTCAGTTACATTTAGTTGTCTTTATATATTTATTATTTCAGAATAAAACCGTTTCAACGACAATGTACTCCTTAACTTATCCTCATGTATAGATCCTCAGGATCTATATTAGTTTCTTAGAACTTATCGTTGACCCTGCGATATGAAATCAGCTGTAAAGTAGAAAAAAAAATCTTCTCACGCTGAGAATCGTTCCAGTCGGTTTTATATTCACGGGAGAGTATAAAAGGAGAGAAAGGCTGGGATCATTTCTGATCGAAATGTAAGTTCTTATGGCCACATGCAAAAGGAGAGAGAGGCGAGGATCATTTCTGATCGAGATTTAAGTTCTTATGGTCACAAGTTTTTGCCGAGGTTATTTGTAAAACAGACATCAGAGCTCTTTGGCCTTTAGCTATTTCAGTGCCGTAACTCATAACTAAGTGACATTTACAAGCCGTTAACCTGTGATTAGGACCCTCCCGTTCCATTAGGCTCCCTTGCATCTGGATTACTTACTGGACTCCCCTCCCCCCCTCTTTTATCATCTGTCATACCCGTTTAACTAATGTCCATATAAGCCCGAGTCCTAATGGTCCCTTGAATATGCAGAGGCAAGGTCCCCTATTTTGGGGGTGGGGGTGGGGTAAGCCTGAATGCACGGTAAACACACCACATTATAGAGGATTTGCCAAAAGAGCAGTGGTAAGAGTTGTTGCAGCAGCTTCTTGAGGCAGTAGCTTCTTACACGGAAGCCAGCGTATGACTCAGGTCCAGAATGGTTCTGGTTGATTATCTGCCGGGTCCTTAATTTCACTGATGCTGGTCCCGCTGACGTCTTACTCCTTTCATTATGACGCAGGACTGATGAGAAGAGGTCTTAGTTTGCTGAACTGGTAAGAGACAAGTGTAAACGCTTCCTTAAGCGACAAGACAAAATGTTGTTCAGTCAGGCAGGATACCTTTGACGTAGCTGGTTCGAAAAATTTAAGGATGCATGATACTGGAAGTTTTCCGTTGAACTGAAACTATATAACGCACTAAAGGTCTTGACTCAACATCGGTGGACAAGAGGTACGATAACCTCAATTGTGCAATTAGGATCGCAGGCACAAAGTCGGTCATACTTGGAACAGGTTTAAACTAAAGCTCAAAAACTTGGCAAATCTTTATTTTGTTCAGAGGGCAAATTTGCCTTCAGAAAAACTTTGTTAAAGAAAAACAAAGAATAAAATCACACGAGATTATTTACTGGAAGATAAACGTCGGCTTCTCTGTTATTAGTTGCACTCTAGTGTAGTTTTTATGACGTCCTCGTTGGTTTTAACTGCATAGCTGCAGGATGCTTGTCTTGAAGAGTACCTTACTAAGGAAAGCTCCGAAGGCTACGTGCCTAGATGAATTGAACCATTTTGTTATTAACATACAAAATGATAGACTGACTAGCGAGATTTTTTTGTCTTAGAAAGTATTCAAAGAAAGCTTATCTATAAAGACTAAATCAAATGGAAAAGATTTTTGTTAGGTAACTCAGTATACAAGAAAGATATTACCAAGTAGACAACCTGTATAGGCGACGATGGTTTAAGTTATATTTATTCAAAACTGATGACTTTCAGGGGGTTTCGTTGTTGAGTAGCATTAAACCGTGAGGATTAAAACTTATGCTAAAAGGAATTTCCTGCCAAGGAACCTTGAGTAGTTCTGCATACAACCATGATACAGTCTTTCTTTTTACAAGGTCGTTGAGAGGCTTTGAAATTTTGAATCGACAGGACCTTGAAATAGACTTTAGTTCCACCTCTTCTGTAAAAGAAAGAAAATGAGGGAGAGTGCCGTTCATTCTTCCAAGTGTTTCTCGACAATATTTTAAGCAATTCCCGCATAGTTGAGGTTTGCAAAAAAGGAATAAAGATTACCCAATTTCCGTTTACCAATGCAACACGTGAGCTTAAATTGTAATGAGAATACTTTCACAGTCAGATTCAATCAATCTGACCACACGTCAGCACTCCGTATCATTAAGTATATTGGCTCTAGAAACCGAATGCATTGCTGTATTGTTGGTCGCTACCTGACATTTTACATTACTGGATTTATGGTGCATATCGTGTAATTTCTGTTGCTTGTTTTCATATATAATGTTACATGATTGTAATGAATTACAGTCAGTAGGGGAATTTCCAGTTTTTTTAGAATATTTGCGCTATCAGGAGTGAAATGAACACGGGAAACACCACTTCCTGTTTTGATGGTGGAGTATAGTTAAAATAATTGCAGTGGTATCAGCAATTCGTATGATTACATTTGTTGCAATTTTATACACGGCAGTTCTGTTATCCTACAGTAATTTCACTAGGCTAGATATACCAAGGATGATTCCCGTAGGGGGATAGTGCCGTCACACTGTGCACTATAGGCAGTACTTATGATTCTTTGGGGCGTCCCTTCGGCATCTTGCTGCGACCCCTTTCATTCCTTTCACTGTACCACCGTTCATATGCTCTTTCTTCCATCTTACTTTCCACCCTCTCCTAACAATTGTTTCATAGTGCAACTGCGAGGTTTTCCTCCCTTTACACCTTTTGAAACTTTTTTTACTTTATTTTCCTTTCAGTGCTGAATAACCTTTGGCTCAGATTTTGTATTCCATTCCATTCCCATGTACCAGGGATATTTTCATCATATTAATAAATGTTGATTTTTTTACAGTGAAGTAATTAAGTAGTTTCTGGGAAAAAAAGCACATGTTGTGGCTGTGCCTAGTAATAATAATCACATTTATGAGGATTGCCTCTTGAACTCAGTATCGTTAGGCAGAAAATCTCATGTTAAGGAAACGAATGTAATTGCAGCATATGAAGAAATTATGACAACTGTAATTTCTCTCTCTCTCTCTCTCTCTCTCTCTCTCTCTCTCTCTCTCTCTCTCTCTCTCTCTCTCTCTCTCAGAGTTCCATGCACTCCCCCAGTGTTCTTTAAATGATTATGAGAAGCGATTTAGACATGGGTATTTCCTCCTTTCTGTACCCTTGTGGTTGTTCTTTTGCAGTAATTAAATCTGCGGAAGATTGTCAATTACTTCAAAGGGAACAAAGTGATTTCTTTTGGTATGAGCCACCCAAAATACCCAGTTTTCAATGTTGATAATGAGGAATACACCCACATGGCAAAATGTATGATTTTTTTCGAAAATACGGATCAATAAATAAAGCGAATTTTCATATTATTCATCCTCTTTCACTTGGATATCAGTATGCTGTGATACCAGATGTTCCTCAAATTTCATTTATTACTAAGTCCGTTACATGTGGGGCACGTCATCAGTTTTATTTCTTCCCAGTCGAATCCGACACAAGTGACATGCGAATAATTTTACTTGCTGTAGCCAGTATTGCTAATAGCCCCTTTGCATCACAATTCTCCCATCGGTGGAACAGTGAACTTCCAAATAACGGTGATCTCAATCTCATCCGCTACCCAAACATTGCCATATCTCACGCCGTGCTTCTAATACTGTCAGATCAAGACTAATTGACGGAACGAAAAATGCCTAGAAATTATGGTTCATTGTGATACTGATTATCTGGAACGAAAACATGATGGAATAAAATGATCTCATGACATTCCGTCATAAAGCTTCTAATAGCATTATTATTGTTTTTATTATCATTATATTTTATAAGATTTGTTATGTGATCTCAAAGATTTTGCTACATTTATATGTCTTTCAAGTACTTGCTATAGGCGTACGCAACCTCTTTGTGTGGCAAGTAAGTGTAAGGGGGAAATTTTCTTTCCATTATCCCCATGTGCTTTCTCTTTAAATATTATCTATTAAAAATATATTGTCTTTGAATATTATCTATTAATAGGTTCCGCTACAAAGATGCCCTTTGTTTGTAGTGCTCACGTCCAAAATTCTTGCGTCCACCTAGTGCTCAGGTATTTTTGTTTACTTATGAGCCTTACCGTCCTGTTTGCGTCTACTTATCGGTAGCATCGTATCTCTGAACAAAAACCCAAAGGAGAACTTAATTATCATGAGTATTTCATGCACTTAATTATTTCATCTGTTACCGCAGATGCAGTAATGTCGAAATGCTAGGAACCACCTTACCCGGATTTACAATAATGTTCCTACAAACTTGTCTTGCTGGTAAGACGCATGGCTTCAGTATACCTGATGTCTCTCTCTCTCTCTCTCTCTCTCTCTCTCTCTCTCTCTCTCTCTCTCTGTCTCTCATTTTAGTAATTGCTTTAGAGAGCTATGCATACCTTACTTCTTCCTTATGGGACATATCAGGCCTGACAGTACTTTCCCACGCAAAAGGTAGAAGATAGAAAACTGGAAGTTTTTCTTTGGACTTTTACTCCCACGTTTCTTAATCATCTAATTACCTCACTACTTCCACGTTCAAGTGATTTGTAACAGTTTGCAATCTGAATCAATATTTTCATCCCTGAAGAGATTAATTTGTATGTAGGCAACTGAGTTTTGTGCTGAACTACTTAACGATTAGCTCGTGCTGTTTACCCTACATGGGGCAGCTTCAGAGAAACAACGTGGTCACTTCCACATTTGTACTTTTAACTGATAAATCTTGGATGAACCTGTTGGGCAGAAAACTTCCACAATGATAGCCAGTTTATTCACTTATACAAGACCCATCAGCATCACATCGACCCCCCTTGCATACATTGTGTCATTTGCTATAACCTTGTACACGGTGTTCTTCTGTCTCTACATGAAAGTACTTCCTTTCCAGTACTTCTTACACTCCTTCTATCCAGTAGTTTCCAGATCCTTCCTCCTCGTCGTTCTCCATTCTTTCCGTAAGACCCAACGATCTTAAAAAACTTATCCTTCCTTCCACCTTTGATAAACTTTATGCCATTTCTAAGTAATGTCACATTTTACACTTAAGTTTTTCTCACACTACATGTACCATACAAAACAACTCAATACAACAGTTTCAACCTTTTTTTCTTCCACTGTTGTTCGAAAACATAATTTCACCTCCAATCACTACCTATTTTCTTATCTCGTAGCTATACACCTTCATCTGATTTCCTTTCTCCGACTTCTAGCGTTGCTCTGCCCATAGATATGCTAAAGAGTCCTGACAATTTTACACCTTTATTTGAATCTCACTTTTATATAAAAGCAATCGCTCAGTCATCTACATATTATAACACATCCCTCGCTTCCATCCTAAAAATCAAAAACTCATCATCTGTGCCATTCTCATTCTCAACACCCTTCATGGTTCAAGTATGATGCGTACAGCATTTTCGATCTTCTTCAAATGTGTCACAAATCTGTTTCTTAACAAGCCCTCCTCTTGTTTGTCTAAATCTACACTGTTCTTCCCTTATAATTTATTTTGCTGTTTATCTTAATTTTTCAATCAAAATTCTACGAAACACCTTCCCTGGTAAACTAACATTATGCCCCTATAATTCATTTAGCCTCTTGCTTCACCCTTACCTGTGTGCAGAGGAACAGCTCCTCGTAGGGGGACAGTGCCGTCAGTGCACCTAATGCGGTGCACTGTAGGCATTACATAAGGTTCTTTGCAGCGTGCCTTCGGTCCCTAGCTGCAACCCCTTTCGTTTCTTTTATTTTCCCTCCATTCATAATCTTTTTCTTTCGTCTTACTGTCCACCCTCTCCTAACAATTGATTCATAGTGCAACTGCGAGGTTTTCCTTCTGTTACACCTTTCAAACCTTTTACTGTCAATTTCCGTTTCAGCGCTGAATTAGGTCCCAGTGTTTGGCCTTTGTCCTAAATTCTATAGTCAGTTCAGAGGAACAACTGTTACACTCACCTTTTTCTACAGAACCTGTCCTTATCCAGCAAGCCAGACAAACCTTGAGCAGGGCTGTGCCGCTTACATACTTTTCCATAAGGAAATTCAGGTAGTCCTTTCTGAAACAAATATTATGAGTGCTGTCACTAGGAAACCATTGGTATTCGATCGAAAATAGAACAAACGGAGCTGCTCTATCCATTAGGTCCTTGAAGAAACATAGCAAGCGTGTTTGGAACTGCGGTAAAAGGGTGGTCAGAGATTCATAACATTTTTCAAATGTTTCGTACCTCTGCGGCTTGTATGGTGAGATAACGCGCCATAATTCATTCTTACACCGACCCCCTTTGACACCAGCGGCAATGATAAGGGATCTTTCATGACACCCAGCCCCGCGCGAGCTTGTTTCTACATACCAAATGGTGCAATTTAATGCCGTTTATCCAGATAAAGCACTTGTTAGTAACGCGAGGAGAGGACATGTAACCTAAATAATACTTTGTTGAAGCTCTCTCTCGGTAACCTACCGTACTGCATTCCCAAGTTTTTTTTTTAAGCTTTTCTGTAGTATTCTTATACTTTCATACAAATGACAAATTTGATAATAATTCGGGTATTTATATTTTCTTAACTAACAGTTTTACATTGTTTTATATCTTCATAACTTTTATTTTATTTATGTTAAAGACGAAATATTCCTAGAAAATGACAAGTATTCGTTGTCAAAAACAAATTTACTCAGACACACATTATATATATATATATATATATATATATATATATATATATATATATATATATATATATATTATATATATATATATATAATCCTGAGATAAAAGGTTGCTACCTGGGGCGCCACTGTCTCGACCCCAGGTAAACCCAGACCCTGCAAACACGAACCACACGATGTATCACTCAGACACATAGCCCACTTGTAGGGAGTGGGGGTCGACACATCCACACGTATATGTATATATATATATATATATATACATATATATATATATATATATATATATATATATAAATTTTTAATTCTTTATTTGGGACCAAACCTGAGTCTTTCAGTGAAAGTCCAGGGCACTAGCAGTTCGGGCACAAAGGTCAATATATATATATATATATATATATATATATATATATATATATATATATATATATATATATATATATATATATATATATATACTGACCTTTGTGCCTGAACTGCTAGTGCCCTGACTTTCACTGGAAGACTGGGGTTTGGTCCTGTGGTGAATTAGGAATTTATATATATATATATATATATATATATATATATATATATATATATATATATACATATATATATATATATATATATATATATATATATATATATATATATATATATATATATATATATATATATATATATATATATATATATATATACACATATACGTGGGTGTGGGTGTCTGTGGAAGTGTCGACCCCACTCCCCACATGTGGGCTATGTGTCCGAGTGATACAGCGCGTGGTTCGTGTTTGCAGGGTCCTGGGGTACCTGGGGTCGAGACAGTGGCCCCCCGAGTAGCAACCTTTTATCTCAAGATTTGCTGAGAAACATGAAACTTGTGGTTTTCTGGGGCCACCATCAGAAAGGGAAAAAAGACACATGGTTAAATATATATATGTGTATATATATACATATACATACATACATATACACACGCACACGACTGTAAAATATAAGAACCGTACATGACTGCGAGATAGTCTTCCCCTTTCTTTGATGGCAATTAAATACTTAACGTGTGAACTCACAGCTGGAATGAGACCTCGGTAAGCAGGTATAGCGACCCCTTCATGAGCGTTTGCTTGCGTAATTGATTATGCTCATTGTGCGCGAGGGTCGTCATTATTTATGGGTTGGTCATGGTCTTCCGTAATATAATGCAGGTATGATTGATGGAGGATGAAGAAGGAGATTTTATTAAGATAAGATTTAAAGCAGTACAGTACGCTTTGATCATCCTTGGTACAGTGAATAGGCGTTGTGTTTATGGTTGAATCTCTCTCTCTCTCTCTCTCTCTCTCTCTCTCTCTCTCTCTCTCTCTCTCTCTCTCTCTCTCAGTACTTTTCTCTTGTTCTCTGGTTTTCTATTTTAGCGTCTCTTTATCATGGAAAAGATATTTAAGTAAATAAATTTAATGCAACACTCTTGAGTTCTGTCTGAATAACAGGCTTTTCCCTTCATTGCTTTTCAGTCCTTTAGAAATTGTTTGCTGGTGTTATGAGACTTGATAGCAGAAACTGCCTCCACTGAGAGAGAACTAATGCAAAATTTCTCATTCTGATTGTTATTGATAACATTGAGCATGCGTGAGATTTCGTTGCAAGTTGTTGCTTTGTGGTGTTCTTTATGCAATTATTGGTTTCTTGAAAGTCAGTGGTTGTTCAACTTGATAGTGATATATATATATATATATATATATATATATATATATATATATATATATATATATATATATATATATATATATATATATATACAAATTATATAGATGGTCATGTTGGCAACGTGACCTCGTTCTGATTATGGGACCGGGTTCGTTCCCGCTACCGGACATCATAATTTCTTTATATTTCTTGCACTTGGATCTGAAGGTTTTGTAGTGGCAAGCGTATCCAAAAAGCACGAAGAATTCGAGAAGTTAAGACGGCATTGTGGCTATTACAGTTACATATGTATCGGTAAAAAGTGACCAGTAGATTCTACACACACACACACACACACACACACACACACACACACACACACACACACATATATATATATATATATATATATATATATATATATATATATATATATATATATATGTGTGTGTGTGTGTGTGTGTATATATATAATTATATATACACAGTATATATATATATATATATATATATATATATATATATATATATATATATATATATATATATATATATATATATAATAGTCGAGTCGAATCGTATTAGGCTATCTCCCAGTATTTAGGATCTTGAGGAGCCTTTGTGTTTCCTTTCGGGGGTAAAAAAGAGATAGCCATCAGTAAGCAGCTGTTGTAAATTTGAGTAAAAGTCACTGAAGTGTAAAGATGAAGAAGTCTGTTTCCATCGCAATGTTTCCTTAGCTTTCTCCTTTATGTAGGCGATAAACAAATCTCTCCTCGAATACAAACGGGGGAACTTGTCATGATGTGTTTGGTTTCCGAAATCTTTCGTCTCTTTTCTAATCCTTCGTATCTTTATTATCCTTCAGTTTTTATCAGACGATTTCTCCTCTCTGTCATCCGTCCGGTTAATGATCACTCGTATGTTTTTCAAACCGTTAGGATTTTATAGTCATTAAACTTTCCATAATGTTGGGCTTTTCATAACCTTCGAGACTTTTATATTTGCAGTTTTTAATTATTAAAATCTTAGAATATTTCTGTTTTAATCGCTTTCCTAGGTTCCATAATCCTTTGCCATATTATCTTTATTCACAATCTTTCAACGACATTATCTGCGTCCTTTTAAGATCATTCAGCCTTTCACAATCTTTCACACGTTTCTAATCTGTGTTTTTCGTCAGTTTTCGGCTCGTATTTTTGAAATATCTCTTTTTTTCCGTAATCTTTCACTCGATCTCTCGAAGGCATCAGCATACATTAAGCATGCGCGTTCTGTGTCCAGGTTGAGCAATAACTTCCGCTATCTCTCTCTTCGGCATTACCTGCTAATTAGGGGAATTTCCTTTTCTCCTGCTTTCCATTGTTCTTTATGGTTACTTGCGAAGGACTGCACAAAGAGGGGAATATATGTCGTGCTTACCTTGATGCTTATGGCGCGTTGACTTTTCGTTTTTTGTCTCTCTCTCTCTCTCTCTCTCTCTCTCTCTCTCTCTCTCTCTCTCTCTCTCTCTCTCTCTCTCTCTCTCTCTCGTGACTTGATTTGTATTGTTCTTTTTGTGATTATAAATTATGTTCTCTTTACTTGGATTACTGATAACTGTAAATCAAATTATACACATGCTACATACATACCCATATAGTTGGCTAGGCTTCTTGCAGATATATTTATCTGTATATTTTTCTTTTTTTCAGAAGCACTCAACATAAATAACCCACTGGGTCGTTATATTGCATAACCTTGAACAAGGCGACACACATATGGTGCGATACATGACACTCGATCCTTGTCGTAGAATTTCACATTCATAATACAAGTTACCCGGAAGTGGCTGTAATACAATTTTGTTTGTTTTGTTGTCAGCAACATAAATCGAACTAGGAATATACATTTTCGAAACTTTTTCACTGATTTTACTGTTATTTTTCCCAGCACATATTCCCCCGTTCTTTCCACAGGACCAAAAATCGCCACCCTTTCAGTCATGCTAATCCTTCTACCTACCACCACATTTCTCATTCTTAGTTCTTCTTATGTCATATTTACTATGTCAACAGTTCGTCTGAACAGCTTCATCTCTCTCTTTTTTTAAATTTTTTTCGAATTCCGCACCAGTGCTTCACTTTCTTAAAGGAGAGATGGCTAAAAAATCCCTTCGTAAATCCCCGCTTTGCTTTCTATAGATGTGCGGGAATGCATTGTACCTGTAGGGACTTTTTTTCATTTTCAGAACCCGTTCGCGTTCTATCCACTCAACTCTGACATTCATCTCCAAAACGTTGCCGAGATTTATGACCTAAGTTTTATTTATATGTATTTACTCTTTCATCTCCTCCATTTCGAGCGGCTACATCCTTACCGCAAAAGTGCTTTACATTTAAACTGGAATACATATGCAACGTTGATCCTGGGGGCTTTCGTTTGCCTGTCGTTCGAAGGCTGTCTAAACTGAAAAGTAACCATCGGCAATTAGTGTCCAATGCATGTCATTTGTGTTAATTTACTGACGGTTTCAGTGCATCATAACGATCTGTTAGGCTCGTTTCGAGGAGAGAGGCTTTTTCGATGCTGGTTGAGAGAGAGAGAGAGAGAGAGAGGGTGGAAAGATGGCTGCCGGGTCGGAATTGTGAGTTAGTGGTGGTAATAGCCGGTAATGAGGTAATGAGTGAGTGCGCCTAGTTCCCACGATCGTTATGTCAATGGGTGTAGGCAGTAGTTAAAACCGCCGGTACCCTCCCCGAATCACCCAGGCGGCCCCCCTCCCCACCCACAAGGGAAGCTGATACTCCATTTTCCACTCCCGCTCCTCTCCCCCCCCCCACCTCCAACTCCTTGGCGTGTTCCCAGCTTTAGCCAAGACTCGGCTCCCCAATCCGTGTTTGCGCTCTTCTCTTCCCCACAGGCGGGGAGGCACTCTTCCACCACCTACAGCTTGTGGGGATTACCGCTAATTTCCCCGCTGTTACCTTCGAGCTATTGTTGAGGTATCAGAGTTTCGGTAATATCTTTTAATTAGGGGGTCTCTTATAATGCCCGACTTCAGTAGCGTGCCCCAAGAAGGTACGATACGCGGCTGTAGAACAATGGGACTCTTCATAATATTGGATGAGGTAACAGAAAGGGCGAATTACCGAAATCATATGTTTTTATCAGGCTCATTTCCACTGGTGGGAAATTTCTTTCTAATTGCATGAAAGACCCTAATTTCATAGTAGTTTCTTCAAGTATAAATGTTTAATAGTTTTGAAACTTATACCTTTAATTATTATTATTAGTCAGAAGATGAACCTTATTCAAATGGAACAAGCCCACAGGGGCCATTGACTTGAAATTCAAGCTTCCAAAGAATATGGTGTTCATTAGGAAGAAGTAAGAAGAGGTACGGGGAAGTACAGAAAGACTAAAATCAGATAACTCTCCTACATATTCTTACATACATACGTACACACACAAGTTTATGTTAGTGATGGCAGTAAGGGGAAGATACAAAAGTAATAAAAGATATTTTCCCCCTCACAAATCATAGACCTGATCTCTCAGATAAGCTTATAAGGTGGGAGATGAATCGGTAGGGTATTATTGGTCTCCTCGCTGTTTGGTCATTAGTTCATAACATTATTCATCTCTTTCGGAATTGTTTCCATGTATTTGTTACTGCATCTGGACAAAGCCTCTTGTTCTTGTCTTCACGTGGTGTGCGCCTGCGCGAGCGAGCACACATTATATGTATATATATATATATATATATATATATATATATATATATATATATATATATATATATATATATATATATATATATATATATATATATATATATATATATATATATATATATATATATATATATATATATATACTGTATATATATATAATTATATATATTATACATACATATATATATATGTACATATATATGTGTGTGTGTGTGTGTATGTAAATGGTTCTCCAGAGCTCAGATATTAACGACCTCACTCCACTAGGGAGAAATCCGAAATCTAAGCTGTGAATTATGTACCTGTTAGTTATTCGACTCTGGTGGGTAACAGCCAGGGTAAAGAAATGTACAGTATGTAGTTACCAAAATTGCTAAGAAATAAGTATTTTGACATGAGATTGCTAGCTGCGCCTAACTGTACACCTTACTGTGACCAGATACAGGAGACTGGGCACCAGCAATGTAATTCTCTGGTTAGGTCAACCAAGGCAGGTTGTTTCTAAAGTGTCCGTATCGTACCGTCATCATTTGGGATTCAAAGCTGAGATAGACCATTAATCAAACCACAACGCTCATACAAATGTATAGAAACACACGCATGCTCTCTTATTCTTTTTGAAAATTTTTATATTGTTACTATGGAAACAACGTCGATGCCTTTTCACATTGATATTTTGTAAATTATCCGTATAGTCTCATGAGTTATCCAACAGTTTAAGTTTGCTTGCTCTCTACCATTACGAATCATTAAATTTCAAGGCAAATTCATGTCTTTGTTGTAATGGGGAATTTTTAAATAATTTATATGGTAACTGCAGAGTAAATTTATTTGGTTTTATGAATTAGCTCCCAGCATGTTGCTATTTGTCTTTGTACTTATTTTGCATACAGTCGCTATTTTAAGCTGTTACTGTAACCAAAATGATGTCGTCTCTCTTTCAGTATATATATGTATATATATATATATATATATATATATATATATATATATATATATATATAATCGTCAACTCGAAAAGTGAACACACACATATATAAATATATATATATATATATTTATATATATATATTTATATATATATATATATATATATATATATATATATATATATATATATATGTGTGTGTGTGTGTGTGTGTTCACTTTTCAGGAACACACACATATATATATATATATATATATATATATATATATATATATATATTTATAATTATATGTGTGAGTTTCCATAAGTTATGATTATCTGTGTTTTGTATTTAGAAACACTGAAATAAAATTATGACGCTAAGTTACTGACTCAACAGTTGAGCCAAACTTCATCAGTAGACAAGTTGTGACTCAATTATAAGATTTTTAGTGCTCAGAACGAGTCCCTGGGAGAAATAAGTTCCCTCGAAAAAGAAGACAGATTGGCTGTTTAATGTATTCTGACAGCACAGCATCATTGCTTAACTGTAATACTTTGTATAAACATGATGCCGTCATTATAAACTTTGTATAAATATGGTACCGTCATTATAAACATTGTATAAACATGGTAACGTCATTATAAGGGTCTTACCGTCATTGTAGGGGCCTTTTTGTTTGGTAGTTGTTGTTGGTACTCATTTATTATTAAAGTGATGAAATATAACCTTGCAAGAACAATCTTCCGACAGTTACTGTAGGTCGGATGAGTTCAACGACCAACTTCATATAGTTACGTTTACGAATTGCATTTTTGCCATTTTATTTCGTGGCAAATTCATAACAAATAAGCAAAGTCGGAAATATGTTCGAAGATGGCACGCACTTATACCCTGTGTTCCGAAATATTAATGAATCATTAAGATTACGAAGGAGTGAAAATGTAATTTAAAGGGTAATCAAGATAAGTGACATGGATGAAGAGGAATTAAGTAGAGCATAAAAGGAGGAAAATGAACGAAAAGTGGGCTAGGGTCCAAGACACTGAAGTTTGTGGTGTATACTCGTAGGGAGAGTGTAAAGATGTTATGCTCTGAAAGCGTAGTTTTTTTTTTTTTTTTTTTTTTTGTCTTGCCATGTATATTTACCTGCTGATACCTTGGATATTAGTCCTTGATGAATTAACATTGATAAATACATGCTTCAGGAAATGTATTTACTTGTGACTGTAAGCAACTCTGTGTGACTAAGTGGATGAGTGAAGGTGTATACGAATGTGTATACTTAAGTGCATTTGCGAATCAGTGATTATATTTACATGCGTACAAAAATATTTACGTACGCGTGAAATCATGTTGAATGCTTGTATGAGTGAATAAACATGTGTGTGAATGTGCCTGCATGGATGAATATATTTGGGTAAAGTTAAATATAAGAATATGTAAATATATACACATACGTACATATTTGATATCGTAAGTCAACGTATACCTCGAAGGTACAAGTAGGTGAATGCATTTACGTAATTTTGAATATATATATATATATATATATATATATATATATATATATATATATATATATATATATATATATATATATATATATATATATATATATATATATATATATATATATATATATATATATATATATATATATATATATATATACACATATATACATATATGATGAATTTTTTAATTATGAATTCACGCGTGTGAAGTTTCTCGTGATTTTGCAATCTGGACAAAGCAGGAAGCTCTCCTAGCGTAGCCCTTCAGAAATGTTTGAGGCACGAAGGGAGCAATGTCCCTGCCAACAGCATTGGCTAAAACAAAAGTAAAGCAAAGAATGCAGTTTGGAAAAAAAAAAAAAAGTTCGCAGGAGTCGCGGAGGTCACGAATGATGAACTGGTAACTTTAGTCTTAGTCGGATGTGCGATATTAATAATGGAAGGACCCGCTCCCCTATGCCACCGGGTATCTTGCTGTTGTTTTTGTTCCTCGGAATTTCTCTTCCTTCGTCGTTGCCTGTTGGCTCTTTATTTCAGCTGTAGTTTTGTTCTTATGCTGATGTCCGTCTTCTTCTTTAAACTTGTCTGTTAATTTTATTTTTTATTTTTCATATACTGATTTTTTCGACGTACAAAAGAAGAACGAATATCCTTTGCTGATTTTCTCAGCTTTTAGGAAGATTATTTACGGATATTAGTTTTGTCACCATGTGCCATCTTAAAAAGAACCACTTATTCATAGTTTCACAACTTCTGCCTTCTTGTTCGTTCCATATTTGTTCCATAGGAAGTGAAAACAATTACAAAGGGACCAGTGTTGTTTGTGATACATATAGAGAATGTCATCTGCATCCATACTGGCAATTATCGATCGGGGATCTATATTGGAAATACCTTTTGTAGTTCCTATAATATAAGTGCCTCATGGAGATTCCTAATGGAAATACCACTTCGCTGTATGGAATTCCATATTTAAAATATTCCATGGAAATTCATATGGGAAATATTCCTTGTAAGTTTCCTTTGAAGATCCTCATTGGAAATAACAGTTGAAGATCCATATCTGAATTACCTTTGTGAACCGCTATTTGAAATATCCATCGAAGACCATATTGGAAATACCACTAGTAGGTATTACTGAGCGTGTTAATATGACTTAGACATGAAAGATGACTTTTCGGATAATGTTATTTTAGAAAATTTGAAAAAACAAGGGAACTATTTCAGTAAATATATATAGCGCATCAGTGAAGATTTTAGGATAGCACATTTATTATCGAAACTCTCTGAATCTAAATACAGTGTCAGTTCATTTGGAATAGATTGATAGCAGCCGGCGTTCACTTGGAGTGATCACAAATTTAGAAGTAAGTAATGAAAGAATAAAGATGACTGCAGTTCTGTTATTATTATTATTATTATTATTATTATTATTATTATTATTATTATTATTATTATTATTATTATTGTTAGGGTAGTTTAGCCAGACCACTGAGCCGACTTTCAGCTCTCATAGGGCTGGCCTACTGCAGTTCTAACACTGGCATATTAAAGATATAATATTTCTCAACACACATTTATATATAATCAGTAAGCTGCAAACGTCCTTTAATATCCAATTCGCTCTACCTCGGAAATAATATATTTTCATATATGTTACCGAAGGGGAATTTTTTAGTTGATAATAAGTTCGTCGTCTCGTGGGCTCGAACCAGCGAAGGACAAGAACTCAGGACTGCAGTGGACGCTTAACCCACGCAGCCAGCAAGGACGTTTGCAGCTTACTGATTGTATATGAATCACGGTGATGTGATAGAAAGTCACATTTATATATATATACTTTTAGGGCATAGTTTTTCTCTTATACAATTTTCGTTGAAAGCAATTGCCTTAGTGGCATCAATAAGTTTCTTGCAGGTAGTCGCTTGATAATGCCATAAAGACGAAACAGCTGTCGCGACAAAAATCAATAAATGGAAGAAGGAAATCTGCGTATTTTTCACCAGAAACTGACGAACGAGAATCAGAAAAAACTTAGACGGGATGAAGATACCTGACTGATGCCGTATATATATATATATATATATATATATATATATATATATATATATATATATATATATATATATATATATATATATATATATATATATATATATTTATATATATATACCGTATATTTATATACGGTATGTATGTATGTGTATGCATGTGTGTGTTTGTGCGCTCATGTGTGTGTATGTATGTACATATATATGTATACGTATATTTATATACATATATGGATATTTATTATGTAATCTCTCTCTCTCTCTCTCTCTCTCTCTCTCTCTCTCTCTCTCTCTCTCTCTCTCTCTCTCTCTCTCTCTCTCTCTTCTCACACGCACAAGGGTGCGTCCATTAACAGTTTGAATCGAGTTAAGATATATGGCGTATCGATTAATTTAATGACTCCACTGAGGCCATAATAGGGATTTATTTCCTACCTATACGAAGAATAATGATGCCAAAGTCTTTAGAATGAGTGAAAGGATGAGACGCTGTGCGATCGCTGAATACAATTATGAAATCCTAGTATATTTAGATTGATATCTTAAACCTCTATTTTCAGTATTACACGCGCCTGCATACACACCCAATGTATGTATACACACATGCACACACATATATATGTGTGTGTTTGTGTGTGCGTGAAATTGGCTTATTTTTGTTTGATGTCCACCTCCACTAAGGAGTCAGTATCGAGCTTCTATGTTGCCTACGATTTTTTAAATATTTCATTTGTTTTTTTACACTGATTTCTTTAAATTCTGAAATATTGTCTCTGGTGTAAATTTTGCTCTTTAAAAGAGACATTCTTCTAGGTCAGGTCCCTTGAGAACATTGTAAAATTTTGCATATTTATGAAAACTCGTTGGAGATATTATGCCTCATTGTGACCCATTCATGTTCACACGAGACACCCAGGTTGCAAGATTCCAAGTATTAATTTTTGAAATGAAATCGTTGTCCTCATTTCTTTGTTCTGCCGATGGTTACAATGACCCTCTATACCAACTAGTCCTGCATTAATTTTTCCCAAATATTCAACTTTGGAACTTGGAAACACCGACGTCAGTATTATGTCATTTTTTTATACATTAACTTGGGGTAATTGATTTGCATGTATACCCTCACCTGTACACGCGTCAGATCTTGATGGCGAAACGTATGTCACATCTCGGTAAGCCTTTGAAACCGGCATGCTTATTTCGAGCCCAGGAGAAAATTATACGTGCAATTGCAGGGCGTTAAGACCAGAGCTATCAAGCCCGGTGATGCCCACGATTAAGATAAACAAGAACCTCGGCTTCGCAAAACAAACCAACGTTGATAAAATTACGCCATTATGTAAAACGAGAGTGGCATAGGTCTTCAGCATTTGTTGAAAAGCTTCGCCGTATTATTTATTGAACCCAGTTTTTACCTTGATGATTTAATTAAGACCTTATGGTCAGCATCGTGTCCCTGTATGTTTTCCCGGCAGCGTCTGCTTAGAAGTGGCTGTTTCTCCCTCTGCGTTTGCCGTATTTACTTATATCTTGGAGTACTCCGTAACGACGTTCATACATTTTCTGGGACGAGGAAAATATTTTATTCTGTCATTTATTTTCTGCGATGTATGTGCGAGATAGCCGCCGTGAGATATATGCGAATTTGCCATGCCAGCTGCAATTGAGATGTTAACAATGCTTGATGATAATTGCATCCCTTACGCTAAAACTTGAAGTACCATAATTGCTAGGGTTGCCGGAGAAATAAATGGCCATTCTCTTTAGACTTAAAACTTCGCCTTTTTCAACGGGCCCGAGTCGAGCTTTCGGAATGAGCAAAGCTGCACTTCCCTTAATGTGGTCCCGCAGGATCATCACGCCATCTTTGGAGGCTCGGATGAATTAGAAGTTCACCAGTAAAGTCCTAAGCATCGTATTTATCGTCTCTATCTGCTTTTCTCCTCTCGCTCTCGGTTGTATATCTGCTTATGTTTCGCGCTCTGCCTCTTATTTTTTACGAGACGATGAACAAAAGAAAAAGAGTAATCATTGCTAGAAAGCTGCAACGTGTGATTTATCAAACCTTGTTGAGCAACGAGATGTGATTATTTTATTCTTTTTCCGTCCCTTTTTCTTGAAGGTATTCTGCAATTAGTAGTTAAAAACGAGATCTTTAGTGTCATTTGAATTTTTTTTCCACAGGCCGTTTGTTATTTTCTGTTGGTTGTATCCTTTTTGGCGCTCGGTTTTTTTATGATGTTATTCCAGGGGAATGCCTTTTTCCCTTTGAAGTTAACGTTATCGCCCCATTGCATAGTTGCATTCCTTTGTATTCTCCGCCAAATATTGATTCATTTAGCATCTCTTCAGGTAGAAATGTTGTCTGATTCTTCGATAGAAGTTTGAGATAAAAGGTGACGTCAGTCTGCAATTTAAGTCAAAGTTAGTTTGTGAAAAGGGCCCACACACATTTATTATATATATATATATATATATATATATATATATATATATATATATATATATATATATATATATATATATATATATATATATATATATATATATATATATATATATATATAGACAGCTAGAGAGAATGAAAAATATACATAGATATAAATATACTGTTCCTGAGGGAATGACAGGTTGATCACTAATTACTTGATGTTAACTGAGTAACTGACAGGTGTCGAACGACCTATTGGTTTTAGCAATATATTTCAGTACATGAAATAGATTATAAGACATTTGCGAGAAATAATTTATATATATACGTATATATATGTGTGTGTGTATGTATGTATGTATGTATGTATGCATGTGTGTATATAACAACCACACCGGATGGTATCTTTACTTCTCATATTGTAATAATTTTTAATGACTTTCTGCAAAAGTTGAAATATATCTTTACTTCTCGATCTCTAATGTTTTTGAATGACTCTTTTCTGCAAAAGTTGAAATATGGAGTATGACATGAACAAAGATACTGCCCATTAATACCATGAGCCGAACAAGCTTTAGAATGTTATGTAATGTGATATATATTTTATCTCTTTTTTTCGTTATTTGTCGGAGGCGGATGTTACTAGAGCCAAAATATATCTTTAAATATAATAATTTATTGGCAGGCATTTATCATCTTATATGAAAAATAATGAAATAAATGTTTCAAAGGAATATACGATAAAGATATATCAAAGGCGAAATTTTAATATTAATCCTAAGTTATGGTATTGGATTATTTCAACTTCGTCTTCTCTTTGCAGCTGCTATGATTAATACTTGAAGGAAATTTTGTGGAAATTATTGCAAAGCTATAATATTACAAGTAATTCTTTGCTTCTGTTTGAAGCATTCTCTACTAATATGTATAGTATATATGTATGATATATGTATAAAATACATATAATTTGACTATTAGTGAAGAGCAGTTTTTGAATTTCACTCTTAGATTTTCTCATTTTATAGGTTTTAGAAAGATAGAATGACAGTTAATGGCCAAAACGTCTTACGAGACAGCCCTGCATCCAAATTGTGGTACAGTGCTATCACGATAATCGTTAAGTGTGTTTATTTTCAATTTTGCTCTGAGGATGAGAAGCTGGAGCTATTTCACTCATGGAAATTCTCACGGTAGTGCTGGAGTCTCGTCTGTAAACATCAATCTGTATTCATTCCTGACCTCCGCGAGGGAAGACGCTAAATGCTGCGCTGTCTTTTCCTCGGGTCACAGAATAATGCGTCTAAGTTTTCATTTCTCTGAGTTACGACGACCTTACCCGCTCTTTATCCCATCTGAAACCTGCAACTTGCGCCTGTTTGAAGATTTCCTCGTTGTGGAACATCACCGGGCCTCAAACGCTGCCGGTACCCTGCAACTACTCCCATCACGTGAGGCGGATTTTGTGAAGATTTTTTTTTTTTTTTGTGATAGTTCTGGCTCCCTTTCACCTCCTCTACCCAATTAATAAGAACTGAGAAAAAAAAAAACAGATTCTTGGATGGTGGTTTCTGTAGACTAAAGCTAGATTAAATAGCAGAAAAGTTTTTGGGGAGCTAAGAAAAAAAAAAGAGATTCCTGGTTGGTGGTTTCTGTAGACTAAAGCTAGATTAAATAGCAGAAAAGTTTTTGGGGAGCTAAGAAAAAAAAAGAGATTCCTGGTTGGTGGTTTCTGTAGACTAAGGCTAGATTAAATAGCAGAAAAGTTTTTGGGGAGCTAAGAAAAAAAAAACAGATTCCTGGATGGTGGTATCTGTAGACTAAAGCTAGATTAAATAGCAGAAAAGTTTTTGGGGAGCTAAGAAAATAAAAAACAGATTCCTGGATGGTGGTTTCTGTAGACTAAAGCTAGATTAAATAGCAGAAAAGTTTTTGGGGAGTTAAGAAAAAAAAACAGATTCCTGGATGGTGGTCTCTGTAGACTAAAGCTAGATTAAATAGCAGAATATAAAAATGGGAAAAAAGCACGTTAAAACGAAGAAGAAAAAGTTTTTGGGGAGCTGAGAAAAAAAAACAGATTCCTGGATGGTGGTCTCTGTAGAATAAAGCTAGCTTAAATAGCAGAAAAGTTTTTGGGAAGCTAAGAAAAAAAACAGATTCCTGGATGATGATCTCTTTCGACTAAAGCTAGATTAAATGGCAGAAAAGCTTTTGAGGTGAAATAAACATAATTGTAAGATAAGTTCATTATGGGGGAGGTACTAACATTAAAATGTACTGTTATTTTCCGGAAAGTAAGGAAAAGTATTTCCTTATTCGAAAAAATAAGGAAAAAAGAGAGAAAGGCTAGGAAAACGACAGCCCGCTCTCAGTACAGTTATATTTCAGGGGAAGAAAATAAAACCTCGTATCTACGATGATCCTAAATTTGCCACCGTAACTCTTCCGAGGGATCATCCCTGCAGAGAAAAACTTTCATACAGAATTTCTTATGTAAATTAGCATAATCCCTTGAGCGAAAAGAATCGCAACCCAGGCAGACAGGTCCTTGGTGTGAAACATTTACGTCCTCAGGATATGAGATTTCTTTCGAAGAATTCGTATGAAGTTACTTTTGGTAGTATTACATTTTTTTTCTTTTTGAGAAAAAAGTGAAGAGCTGGTTTTAATAGCCTTGGTAAGTTATAAGTGATTCAAACTTTTTCATTATTTTAACTTTTTTTTTTTTTAGAATGATTATGTATCATATACAGTGCAACAAAATAAAGTAAACTTTCAGAGTATGAATAAGCAGTTTTGCAAGTTTTTATGTATATTATAACTCTCTCTCTCTCTCTCTCTCTCTCTCTCTCTCTCTCTCTCTCTCTCTCTCTCTCTCTCTCTCTCTCTCTCTCTTTGTGTTATGCTAATCACATTATGTCTTTGGAAAGCACTGATAGTGAATGATATACAAAATCCGGTTTTTCTTGTATACCTAAAGCCCTTGCTGGCTTATGGCCATAACCACAATGATGTTGCTTTTAACAATATGTTTGTAAAACATTTGGTAATGCCAAATACGGCAACATTCATTTTATAGTTTATAATTTCTCATGCAATTAGATGTTATTTAAACATCAGATGCTTTGCCAGGTATAAAATAACCCCTCTCTCTCTCTCTCTCTCTCTCTCTCTCTCTCTCTCTCTCTCTCTCTCTCTCTCTCTCTCTCTCTCTCTCTCTCTCTCTCTCAGAATGATTTTTCGGTTATTCCTGGTTCCTCCCCCTTGAAATGAGAGGTCAAGTTAATTTTTAGATAATGGCTCTGGATGCAGCTGCAGTGATATGAAGTGCAAATCTAAGACGCGTTAAAGTATGAAACCGACCTCCTGATGGAAGCAGGCCCATGAGGATGTTGATTCGGTCGAGGAAGATGGTTGAGAATCCTACCGAATCCTGTTGGCTCCGCGGCCCTCGAGCAAGCTCCCTCCTGAGGATTTCGGAGATCGTTAAGACGTCGTAGTCTTAGTGATAGTGAGTAATCATCTTCGCTCATCTTCGGTTAATGCTTGTGACGGGATGGTATCTAATTTCGCAATTGTTATTCTGAAAGTTTTGTGTTTATTTACGCGATCGTAAACCTAGTAAGTGGGAAGGTGCCACGGGGGACACCTGTGTCTCTCTTTTCCTCTCCTTTCTCCCTTCTGGCGATTCTGCCACAGGTACGGTGACCCTACAGAAGAATTTATACCGTGAAAGTATTATGGCTCTCTTTCTCTCTAAACCAGGTTGTTTTTTTTTTTTTTATTTATTTGGTGTAAAATATCTCCTTCGATTTCTTTCTTGATCTGTAATATGTGCATAATGGTGCATTTTTTTAATGATCTTTCTGACTGAAAACTGACTATGTTTTTAATATACTGTAAAATAATCCAGTGTTTATTTATATTCTTTTTCTGATATGAGTATAATTAGTCATTTGTAGTTTAATTAAAAGCTCTTTATATACTTGGTGATAATAATATAGGCATTCTCTCTCTCTCTCTCTCTCTCTCTCTCTCTCTCTCTCTCTCTCTCTCTCTCTCTCTCTCTCTGCAATCATGATAAAGGCATACTTTCTCCCTCTAAAATCGACTTGGCTTTTTCTTTATATACTATGAGTCTCTTGTGCTGTTATTTTTCAAGTCTTCTATAACCTTAGCTGTTTAATTGCTTTATGTCATACTTTTTTAATAAAGATAATATTGTATCTCTCTCTCTCTCTCTCTCTCTCTCTCTCTCTCTCTCTCTCTCTCTCTCTCTCTCTCTTTGTTACACCATACTTACTAGTGGGTACGGAACAGGAACACTGTACCATTTCCCCTCCCTATCTCCTTTCACCATCCCCATTACCTCCCCTCCCCTTCTCTTCCCTCCCCATCATTCACTTTACATGGATGCATAACTTGCTGAGTCGGGGTATGAAAGTGGGCGTGACAGGTCACGGGCGGGATCAAGAGGAGTTTGGTGAGTCTGCTAGTGACGTAGGCGAGGGGCCATGTGACAGACACCCTCCGGGCTGGGCTGGGTGGATGGTAGTGGGTTGATTTGTGCCTTTTGGAATATGGCCGAGTCGCTGCATGGTCAGGGTTAGGGTCCCCGGGCCTTTCTCACACCCTTACCAGTTTAGTTTATTATCTCTCTCTCTCTCTCTCTCTCTCTCTCTCTCTCTCTCTCTCTCTCTCAAGACAGAGATGGGAAAATAGCAAGACAGATATCGTTGTCTCTCTATCAAATAAATGTTGCTATGGAAAATATCGAAACAAAGTCTCTCTCTCTCTCTCTCTCTCTCTCTCTCTCTCTCTCTCTCTCTCTCTCTCTCTCTCTCTCTCTCTCTCTCAAGACAGAAATGGGAAAATAGCAAAACAGTTATCGTTGTCTGTCAGCACAAATGTTGCTATGGAAAATTTCAAAAATAAAATTATCTCTCTCTCTCTCTCTCTCTCTCTCTCTCTCTCTCTCTCTCTCTCTCTCTCTCTCTCTCTCAATTTAAAAATTAAAATGAAGTTGAAGTAAGACATGTCCCCACAGGTGGAGTCCACCGGCGATGATCATAGAGGTAAAAACATCATGTTGTTACACTTTTGTGACATATAAAAGTCATCCTTGGAGCATTGAGCAGCGGTAAACAATTGGAAACTGCAAAATATAGGATCACTATCGAAGTAGGGTTCAAAAGATGAACCAGGGAACTGTGGGCCAGTCAGCCTGACTTCACTTCATAAGAAGATGCTTGAATCTATCATAGCATTCGACATGTGACAATAGCTAGCAAATAATCTATTTTTAAATAGCTGGCATGACTTTAGCAATAGAAGGTCACATTTAACCGAACTTTAAGACTAATTCCTTGGTATGTTTAACACATACGATGAAAGCAGAGCAAGCGATATTCTGTATTTGGATTTGTAGGAGGCACTGACGCGATGCCACATAAAAGATTAATGGCAAAAGTAAGACGTCTCGGTTTCATGCATAAAAGCAGAAGACCTGATAAAAAGCGGGCTAAGTAACCGAAGAGACACAGAGTTAGCATCAGTGGAACAGTCTGTTGTTGACAAAAAGTCGTATCTGGTATGCCTCAGAGCTCAGTTCTTGGCCCTTTTCTCTTTATTATCTAATTAGTGAATGATCTGGACTTGGGGCTAACCGGCAAAGTAAGCTAATTCGCTGGTGACAAAAATGGCTTTAAGTGCTGATAATGATACAGCAATAAAACAAGTGCAAGAAGACCTAGTGAAAATATTCGAACGGTCGGTATAAAGGTTGATGCCATTCAGCATAAGAAAATGCAGTCATGCACGCAGGTTGTTAAAACAAGAACGCCACCGGTAACCTACTTGGCAAGGAGATTGAGAGTTGCCATGAAGGAAAATATTTAGGTGTTATCACTAGTGACTTCCAACCTATTAAATAATGTATGGAAGTACACAAGAGACCCTTTAAATTATTAGGATACATTAAACGGCAATTTACTAGAGCCTCAATGGCCAAGTCGGTTAAAGCAGCAGCTTCGGACTTCATAGAGGTCTGTGGCGCGGCTTCAAATCCGCAGCCGACCGGTCAGAGAGGCAGACACTTTGCTATCCGTGTAGACACCCCGGGATTATGTCTGTAATCAACGGATAGGTTTGCTTAAAAGCAAATGGGTGTAACAGACTAATACACACACAAACAAAGCCACTCCAACATCTAGTAAAAACATAACAGACATCTCACACGTCTCGAACTGTCGACCTAACCGCTTCAACGTCTCCTCGCTGCTGGGAGAAAGAGAGCTGGTGATTGGTACGGTACATGTACATGTGCTACTGGGGTCTAAGCGTTGTCAGGCAGGGCAGGCGATCGAGACTACGGTCTACCCCAAAGCCAAATTAAAGTCCTTCAAAAGAAGGCATCGTGCTTACCCCATACAAAAAAATGGAAAAAAAGGCACGTTAAAAGAAAAAAAAAAAGAGAAGAAGATTAAACGGCAATTTCCTACAAAGCAAAAGGAGACAAATGCTTACCCAAGTTAGAACCCACTTCGACTATGCTGTCCAGGGGCGCCATCCTAAAATAATATCAATCAAGCACCGTGGATATCAAAAGACGCCTCGATTTGTACTCCTTAGGATTAGCGTCCATTTAGAGGTTATTTGATGGAAATATTCAAGATACTGAAAGGTATAGGCTAACGGATCCAGGGGATGAAAAATGGAACTGACAGCGTCTTCAGCAGCCACTGTGGGAACATCCTCTCATATATGATAAGCTCATTTTGAAACGGACTACCAGCTAAATTTTGTGAATGACTAGTACAAGAATAATGAGGACAAAGGTATTAAACAACGCTAGATGGAGAAAGAATTGATAAGGGTGATTAAAATATTTAGGAATAAATATATCTGGTCTGTCTAAAAATCTATCTGTATAGATAGATAGATAGATAGATAGATAGATAGATAGATAGATAGATAGATAGACAAATGAAAATGCCTCTTATAGCGTAGAATAATTTTGCAAAGAAAGTTTTACATGCACACAATAACGGTGTAAGTATGTAATTAGTGAACTGACAAAGTAATCATTTCTTAACATTTTTCATTGGAACTATAATTTCTGTAGAATATTAAATGTCTATTAAATCTGACTCTTTTGGCCGTTATGTGACATCACTTTATGCCCAGTGGTTTGACGAAATTATACGAACCATATCCCCTCGAGTTACAGTTTCACTGTACATTTCACTAGTCTCTTATTGGCCATCAGTACATAATTGCTTTACTAATTCACACGAACACACTTCATTCATTCTTTTATTTTTTGTGACGAAACGTGACAGTCATTAGAATGTCACAAGGATTGCAAAAATACATCATGAAAACGTCAATGATGACAAGCAAAATGGTATTTTACCATTACAGCATTTATTTTCTCGCATGTTAAAAGTCCATTTTGTTATAAAAGCTGTTGGGAAAGGAAGGACAAAACAAGTGACCTCTTTCATAATTTTAAAAGTTAGTTTAGCTAAAAGATGTAAAGACTAATACAACCAGTCTCCTGCAAGGCTGCGATGTCCGTTGTTCTTGTTTTCTGTAATATTCTAGTCTGGTTAGAATATAAGGTACTTTGTCACCCGTCAACCTGAAAAGTGTTAGTCCCTAAAAATCTTTCATCATATTATTTTAGTGCCTTGTCTGCATTATGTTAATGTAATATTTAAGACTGACTCGAGATCTTGACTTTGTAACACCTGTAATTGAGATTTTAATTAGTGAAGAAAACCTTGCTTCAGGCAGACAACTACTTGGTCTAACTGAAGAGGAAATATGTATAAGCTTCTTCAAATGGAAGATAAATGCAGCTGTTAATTAGCAGAGACTACCCATGAGCATTGCGAATACTACTTAAGACTTCCTTGAAGACGTTCCCAAATTCGTGCTTTCACCTGGTAGCTTCTTTGCATTAAAAAAAAGAGCTTCTTCTTGCCTGAATTCGTTGCAGATGCTGATTTTCTTATTTTTTGCTTATTATTCTTGGTATGATTATTTTTAAGGGGTCAAGTTTGTTTTGATTATATCTAAAAGCAGTATGTGTGTGTGTATATATATATATATATATATATATATATATATATATATATATATATATATATATATATATATATATATATATATATATAAAACGTGTATTGTGATTGTTTTCTTTTGTAATATTTCTTTAGGAATAAGAGTCCATATTTCGCTGTTATTTGGGCTATCTGCTTCAGATTCGTAATCATTAATGCTTGGAAATAACGTAAAGGACTCGTCATATGAAAACGTCTCTTGATGTCTTGGGAGACTCCTGTCAAGGGATAAGATTCCTATTTGAGTTTCATGTACATAAAAAGGTCTACAATGTTTGGGTTTTAAACCATATTGGCAGAGAAATCAGCAGAGCGGGTGACAGGGTTGAACGATAGAAGGAAGAGTAAATATGTCAAACACATTTTTCTTTATGTGCAATTGCAAAGGCATTTTACATTACATCACATTCCACCAATATTCCAGACAAGATTGAAATTTTGTGTATATCTCAGTTAAAGATGCCTTATAGTGTTTAAATAATGATCGTGGATCTCTCTCTCTCTCTCTCTCTCTCTCTCTCTCTCTCTCTCTCTCTCTCTCTCTCTCTCTCAATGGAGCATACAAGAGACGTGCACCTTTAGGCTCCTCGCGAACTTGAAGTCACCTTTGATTGGGACCAACTGGCAGGAACTAAAAAGGTTGTCCACGGGTGGGAAGGGGGTCCAATCTCAATTCTCTCGATGTGAGAATCTCACTTTCATCTTCTTGCAGAGTCGATGTCATTAGCAACTTTTATTGCATTGCTGTAATGTGTATTCTTACGCTGTTGGGTATCAGGCGTCATTTTGACCCTCTGCCACTTGTACCTGACTTCTAATATTCGTTGCAAGTTTTAGCAACGCTTGGTATTTTAAAATGCAGGAATATCAGTCACATGTCTCAGTATGATCTGGCATGACGGAGCAAATGCTGTAATCTTCGCAAATTTATTTTTACTTGTTTTAATGTTAACATTAAATTCCTTTTCTCTGAGGAGCATTTGGTTAATAGTCTATTAAATGTATTTTTCAGGTAAGCGTTGGGGGGAGTGACACCGCATCTTTCCGCTTTCTCTGTAAGTATTTATCTTAAAGCTGCAGTATCAAAGTCTTTTTTGGTTATGGCATTTCATTTTGTGATAAGAATTTCTGTAGAATATCGAACTAGATGTCGTAGATTGATTCAGTGTTCCCTTTGTAAATTGTATATTTCTTTAGCTGGATTTAATGCTACTGTTGAAGGTCATTCTCAATCTCAAATTAACAAAAAAATGTTTTTGTCTAAATGTAGCGCAACTGTTTGTATTTTTCTTTTATATTTAACTGCGTAATTCATCAAAGAATCTCGAAAGTAGTAATCAGCGCTTTTTATCACCGAAGACGTTTTCATGAATAATACAACCCATTAAAACAGCAGGAGTCGCAAGTCGCTCTGCCCACCGTCTTGCTTTCTAAATGTAAATTTAGCTTAAGAGCATCCATTCATTCCCCTCCTGACCGTGGTCGCTTTTCCCACGATTTCATCGTCTCGCGTCTTTCCAGTAACAAAGTATCTAATATTTCTATTTTTCGTTTTCCTTTGATATTTTTAATTTTGCTAGTTTTATTGTAAGGGCCTCCTTAAGAATTTATTATCTGCTTGTATTGCCATGCAATTAGATAGTATTTTCTGCTTGTAATTCCTTCTGTCACGCGATGCCCGCAGCGTAATAATCCTGCTTTGTAATTTAGTATTGAGAATTATCAAAATGACTTATTTCTCTTGCTACTTATAGAGAGAGAGAGAGAGAGAGAGAGAGAGAGAGAGAGAGAGAGAGAGAGAGAGAGACTATTTCACTTAAATTCGACCGTTCTCTTTTTACTCTTGAGAGAGAGAGAGAGAGAGAGAGAGAGAGAGAGAGAGAGAGAGAGAGAGAGAGAGAGAGAGAGAGACATTGCTTCAGTTCGACTATTCCCTTATTATTCTTCAGAAAGAAAGAAGGAGAGAGAGAAACTATATCCAGTAAAGTTGACTGCGATAAGACCTATATTCTTCAGAAAGAAAGAAGGAGAGAGAGAGACTATATCCAGTAAAGTTGACTGCAATAAGACCTAATCTTTCGGAATCGAACTGAAAACAATTAAATTAAATTTGTCAAACGCATCGCAACAGCAAAGCGAAGCAAGAATCTCCCGACGAGTGTAGCCAAGCAGTACACGTATCATGAAGGACCTTGCGTATCATTTGCGAATCGGCGAGACACGTACAATTGCGAGGCACACGACACGTGAGAGTATTGCGATTTCGCGTGTTACTGCTGATACCCCCTCGGAAGATCCGCGTCACGTAATACCAGTTGACTTGAATGATCAGGGCTTTTTACAGGGTCATAATGGATCTCTGAACCCTGTCTGACCTTTTGGTGTTTTTTTATACCTCTTTGTGTCTGTAAATACCTTCTGGTTCAGATCTGTTTTTTTTTTTATTTGTTTTGAATACTGTATGGCAGAGAAAACTTTTCTTTATTACAAATACTTTCCGCAAGAGAGAACTCTTCTCGATTCGTCTTTGTGGCCCTCTAGGTTTTTATTTAGCTGGAAAAATTTCGTAATCCTTGAAGGAATGGGAAACTTGTTTTACAGTTATTCCTGATAGTCATACAATTCCTTTCATTCTCTAGTTTCGGAATACGTCTCTATACATACGAACGTACGCTGGGAAAGAATGATAACTTAGAGACCAGTTGTTCTATGAGGTTTTGGCAACTGTTCAAATTAGTAGGAAAGTTTATTGTCTTTTATAAGGTTATTGTAGAACATTATGTGTAGGTACACCCGATGTATATGAAGACTTTCCTTTGTAAACAGTAATCAATTGCAGATGCGGCACCAAGACGAATGAATTTTGAGTAATGGTAAAGGCGGATGAAAGAACACTCTAATAATGTGAAAGGTCACGAAGTATGAAAAATTGAGTCGGATACTTATACAACTGGTTACAGTCAATTTTGAGAGTATGCGCTGGTGTTTTTCTGTGTGGAACTATTAACAGTCAGATCCCGTGAACTTTATGTTCTTGCTGTGATTCCTAGGGAATTTGTTGTAAAGGAGCGACTTTCACTTCTTCGTCCAAGATGATGGTCACATCAAGTTATGCATTCCGCAAATGTGTCTTACACATGAGAAAATTCACATTCCGTCTTATGCCATTTCATGCGCATACTCTTGTAATGGACGGAGATCAGACCATTAATATCAGTCACAAATCTATGGCTCGCCTGATTTTACTACGACATCCGCCAAGGGTATATGTTTTCATTTAGTGCTTCTCAGTGTTTGTTGTGATTTAGCAAACTTTCTCAAGAACTAATCGATCAGTATTATACTGTTTGTTGCCATGGAAACCATCTTGTTGTTCGTATTCTTTGAAATCGTTTTCAGGTTAGTTTTTGAGTTGCTAGTTTTTTTTTTTTTTACTTTACTTCTCTTTGGTATATGAGTGATATTTGTTTAAGAACACGTTTTCGTCCTTTGTCATTGTCAGTGGTAATTTTATCGTAAATGATAGTGTTTTAAACTTATTTGTTCAGTTTTAACTACGTATTTTTGCGAACACCTACTTGAATTTATTTAAATTCATATGATAACGTGTTATAAGAGAGAGTTAAATTCAAGTCCACGCGAGCGTGGTCTTAAATACAAGTCCCTCACAAATTATATTATATATATATATATATATATATATATATATATATATATATATATATATATATATATATATATATATATATATATATATATATTATATATATATATATATGTATATATGATATGTGTGTGTTTGTTTGAGTGTGTGTGTGTGTGTGTGGCACATACAATTGACGTCACAGGCGATAGTACTTGGGGTCTGAATGGTGAAGCGGGTATCATGACCATCTACCTACATAACCATTAAGATGGAGATTGTAATTAGTAGTTCATTCCGTCAGTGAGCTGGAACAGTTTAGGACAGATATGTAAGTGATATTTTTGTTGTGATTTTTGGTAGGGATACTGGTCTCTTCAGATACCGGTTATATTAATAAAATAAACAGAATTGGCACGCACTAAATACTTC
>NC_089787.1:39587406-39592406 GCF_040412425.1 Macrobrachium rosenbergii
GAGCTAATGTTTCTCTCTCTCTCTCTCTCTCTCTCTCTCTCTCTCTCTCTCTCTCTCTCTCACAAATTTTCTTTAGACCGGTTCGTAAAATCCTTGTTGTTTTAGGATCAATATAGTTAAAAAATTAAATTTATTAATCTTAAAATAAATTCCTGTTTACGCTCGGCTTAGGTTTCTGGATTTGAAAAATTTATAGATGTTGTTGTTAACTGGTATTTCATTTTGATTCTTATTTTTAACGTGATATTAACGGAATCAATTTTGTAAAACCAGCAATCAGGTAACGTTTAGAAATAAGTGCTTCAATCATTTTTCCAAATTATATGATAATACATAATTATAATCAAATAACATTAGTCTAAACCTACAAAACATTTTTATTATAGAGAAAATGAAGCGTTGAGGGACACAAAAATCAGTGAATAAATAATCATATACAGATTTCGGCAAATGTTCCAAGAGAATGGAAGCGCTGTATTGCACGAAATTTTAGAATGTTCTATTAGATGCTGACCAGTATTTCTTAATTCTTTTCTATCACATTAGATAACTTCTTAGTCAGGAATTATAAGATGATAAAAGATTAAAAATATATTTAAACTTATACCAATAAGGTCAGTGATATGCTAAGTAAAAGACCAACTAAATTCCTATTTTTTTTTTTTTTTTTATGAGGAGAACACTGTATAGATGAAGTTGGTGAAATACAGTTAATGATGTTTATCTGATTGGAATGCTGACGTAAATGGCCTGTTATATTAAATATTAGAAAACTCTCTCTCTCTCTCTCTCTCTCTCTCTCTCTCTCTCTCTCTCTCTCTCTCTCTCTCTCTCTCTGATAAAGGTGATGTTAACTGATGCTTTTAGTTTCGAGGATAAGTTAGTTTTTAAACAATTTTTGGCAATGTTCAGTGTACCTACATCTTATTTATATCTAAACTAACAGTATTTTTTCATCATTTTGTCACTTTCTTCTCATGACATTTCAAGACTTATTACTACGTCGCTTCTGGAGTACGTCATTTCTACCTAGAATTCTCCCCGTTTCTCTCTTTCCTTAACGCTCTTAAAAAAAATAGTCGAACAGTCTCTCTCTCTCTCTCTCTCTCTCTCTCTCTCTCTCTCTCTCTCTCTCTCTCTCTCTCTCCTCCACGCCATTTTTTCTCATATCGCGTAGGCCAGTATTCATGTCACGAGTGATATATGTCTCAAGATAAGGAAAGACTACGACGTTATCTCAACTCTTTTGTGCTCCTGGAAAACTTATTACTGCTACTTGACGTCCGAACTTGTGTTCATTGATATATGAAGATGAGATATAATTCATTTTATCATCTTTGAGCTAAGAATGGCCCAGGGTAATTTACAGCTGTGTTATCCGGCATTAGGGATATATTTATATATATATATATATATATATATATATATATATATATATATATATATATATATATATATATATATATATGTGTGTGTGTGTGTGTGTGTGTGTGTGTATCTATATATATATATATGCATACATACACACACATATATTTATATATATGTATATATATATTATATCATATTATGTTATATTTATTATATGCTATTTGATCTTCCGGATGGGCTATTCGTTTGTGCAACTTGATACAGTATATATTTATTTCCGCCACCATGTAAGCTAGGTAATCCTCATTTATCTATTGATGTTATATTTGTGATTATGCAAATAAATATTGTAAGCCATGATTGTCCAACGAGGGCACCGTTTTCGTTCTGCAGACTTTTATCAGTTTCTGAAAGAGTTGGGCTCTTTCATTCATAGACAGAATTCATATTCATAAGATTGATTGATGGAAAAGTTTGCATTAGATTAGGCGTATGGCCATGCTAATATACCCACTAATACCTGGTCAAAATACCCTACTTAGGATAGTATCCAAATAATTTATTTCAGTTACACCTTAATACTAATATCTCGAAATTCTGATAATTTATTGCACCCTACAATACAATGAAGCAATGTATGATACGTGTGGTTCGCACATAATTTGCAGAAAACACTTTCACCTTCAGTTTACTGCCAACAATATTTATAGCCCTATCGTATTCTCATTATGAATGTATCTACTTTAGATAAGACCTTACAGTGTGTAATATTTGTATTTGATATAAACAGATGTTGTCTCTTAATTCCATTGTCATTGTTGAGGATTCTTTACATTTCATCTTCCTTTCTTACACCTCTCGTAAACCTTATTCCTTTCTGTCATGGCTCATAGTACGTTTTGTCAGTACATCTTTTATTCACAGCATCCTTAGGGAAGGGGCTGACAGTATGTAATTTTGACAGTGCTCAACTGCTGAAGTAATGATAAGTCTGGGTAAAGAAACCACTTTAACATGAATATTTTGTGTTGTACTGTCCCTGTTAATGTTTGAATTTTCAGTTCTTTCTTTTTCGTTCATTTTGATAGTGAGCTTACTAAATCACCCCCCTCCCCCCTTCTCTCTCTCTCTCTCTCTCTCTCTCTCTCTCTCTCTCTGATCCGTAAAATTTCTATTACATTAGCAAATAAACATCATAAATATCACTGACATCAGTCAAGTTGCCCCCTAAAATTTATCGAGTTTACATAGTTATAGTTTTGTAAAATTTTGACATCAAAGTTAAGCAGACATCCATGACTTGAAGTTATATTTTCTAAGGGATGTGAAAAGTAATCAGGTGTAAAAAAAAAAAAGAAATTTTATTCTTGTTTGAAGATTGTGTCTAGTGTCTGGGTCAAACCTTGCGCTCTTTCATTCAGGCATGGCTGAGGTTCAGAAATAAATTATTGTTCATATCACAAAAACGGAAGAACGATGCTGATATGTTTCGTGGAGAGAATTTTGCCTATCTTAAGTTAGCGGGGTTTCTCTTATGGAAAGCCCTTTCCCTCGAGTTGTTGACTTCTGTAGAACATTTTGTGTATGTCTCCGGAAATATTTCCCGTAATTTTCTTCACGCCAAAATGTTTCCTTCATAGCTCTGAAATAAGTCATTTGACTAATTTCCAGCAGTAAAAACTTCCACTGATTTTGAATTTAATGTATATTCTTTAATGTTTAAGGAAAATTGAGGTTAGTATATCTAATTACAGTAGAATGTTGCAAGCTTCAAGACCAGTGATTTGTTAACGAAAAGTGGTTCGGTGTTGTTTTGAAAGTCGTAATTGTAGTCCTGACTCATCAGCAAACTTCTAACAACAGTCTTTACATTAATATATACGTTGTTTGTGATTCTAACGGCCCTTTGCATGGTTTACAAAATTGGATAAATGCAGAGTCCTCACAGACTGTAAAATATTTTCCCTACATACTGTCCAAGCCCTGATTTACTGTGGGACAGCCTTGTCAAACTGGAAAGATTGACCAGCTCGAAACTTACTGTTTTGAAGCAACTAATCATTACCCTTGCATGGCAGTTATTAGCTGTCAGATGCATAACCACGATAGAAACAGCTGCAGACCGCACACACGAGTACCAGGCGAAGATTAAGAAACTTTCACTAGATTTTTATAGGGCTGCTCCTTTCAGTATTCGGGTGTTGAGAAAAAGTTTAAATAAATATTTCTATTTTCAACGCACACAGTAGCCTATCTGCTTGTAAGATACGTGGTTCTGCAAGTATTTGTCATCGTTGGTCTTCAAAGTGTTTTTGTAATAAAAGAAATTATGCTTCCCCAGCTGGAGGACTGGATCGTAGGATATGCCTTTCGGGGCTCAGCTTGCTCCTAAAGAAAACCATCCTTCCAAAGGCTTTTACAGGATCAAATACGTGTTAACGATACATTTATAATTGCAGTTTAACGCCTTCAGTTATATGGGAGCAGTTATATGAACATTACTTTTCAGACGAACTGATTGCTAGAATGCATCAGTTTCCTTCATGCGTAAAGTGGTGTCATCCACAACATATATCGCACTTATAGTTCTAATAGTGAAAAAAGAACATTCTTTGTTATCCGTGCATCAATAAATAAATCAATCAGTCAGTCAATCACATACAATACCTGGAGGTCACATATGGAAATATAGGTGACGCACAAAAGTAATTGGATAAATGTGTGCATGTTATCTGGAGATATGGGTTGTACGGATAATGACATAATAATAACATTGAAATTACCGTCGCCCTTATCTCCGCCGAAGTATTTATCGGCATTTCTTTTTCTGTCTCAGCTTTCCTTACAAGCAAGAGGGTCAATTTGCCCTCAGGATCATTTGGTGTTCATTCGACTGTTGTGGGTTGCTGTGGGACTGGAAATAGTGCTATTGAGTTTGTGCTCGTGCTTGTGTCAGTCATAATGAACAGGAATGGATACATGAGCTAATCCTGTAATCATCCGTGTGGGGTCATATATTTTATTCTCTCTTCTCTCTCTCTCTCTCTCTCTCTCTCTCTCTCTCTCTCTCTCTCTCTCTCTCTCTCAGCATAACTGAGTAGATATTCATTGTGTAATTTGGATAGTGTCAACTCCTCTACGTTCTACTTACTCTAGGGAATTGTCACTGAAGATACGATTTAAGGGGAGATTTCTGATGGTACATTAGCCTTCTGCTATTCCAAATAGTTTCCAAGTGGCCAAGGGGAACGTTATTTGGACTTAACACAAGTAATTTTTCAAGATTTAACGACTCGTAGTAGGTTAGTTTTTGTATTCTACGGCAACTCTGACATTTCCCTTTAATTTTTGAGTTACAGTGTTCTAATTAAACTACCCGAAACATGTAATTTTGCTTTTGTGAGTTCCAAAATATGCAATTACAAATTACACGATGACCTGAGTTAGATTTGGTACATATATTAAGTACGCGTTCGAAAGGAAGAATTTCAAATCGAGCTAAAGTGGAAATCCGGTCCAATATGTCTGAAATACGAGGCTTCAAATTACGTAAAAAAAAAAAAAAAAAAAGCATGGTCTATTACATGATTGAATTACGCAGTCTAGACCACGACTGAAATACGTAATTG